>NC_069004.1:16404101-16406145 GCF_001194135.2 Octopus bimaculoides
TTCGTACACCTACCATGAATCCATTTCTCACATCTTGTACACAACACCGCATTTGCCATTACCCTCCTCCCACATACACCACATGGATCCACCTTACACACTAACACTTCTCCTTCCATCCCGCTCACCATCACCTTTGTCTTCCCGAGGTTTACCTTCAAACCTTTGCTTTCAAACACCTCCTTCCATTTCCAAAGCTTCTCCCTCAATTCCACCATCGTCTCACTCATCAGAACAAGGTCATCTGCATACAGTATCTCCATTAGCAGTCCCTCTCTTGCACTCTCCATCACCACATCAACCACTGCTGCAAACAAGAATGGTGACAACACTGATCCCTGATGCACACCAACTTTCACCGCAAACTCCTCCAACAGCTCCGATCCAATTCTAGCTCTTGTCTTTACCCCTTCATACAAACCCATCACTGCCCTCCCTATTACCTCTAGTGTACCTCTCTTCCTCAATGCCCACTCAGTCACCTTCCTTGGAATTCTATCAAATGCCTTCTCCAGATTAATGAAGTATATGTACAACTCCTCCTTATCTCGGTATATATATGTAGATATATGTATTATATATATATATATATATATATATATATATATATATATATATATATTTATTACTTTGTGTGTGTGTAGTTAGTGAATTATTTGCATAACTCTTCAGATGCTGTCATCCATATCTTATAAAGACATCTAATTGTTACAGGATGATCTATAAATTTTCTTCCTACTAATCAGTTTGAATCACTTAAAGGAGTCAATAGTTTGATTCCTGAAACAGTGTTACAATTAATGGTATAAGATTAGCTGTTAAGGAACTCCATTGATGACATTCATATAGCAGTTCAGGTTTTTTAGGGTTTTTTTGCTAAGGGACACAGCAGGTTGTTTCTATACGTGCAGTTTCTCGGGTGCACAAAGGCAGTAATTTGACTCTCCAGATGAAAAAGGAGTCCTCTTGAGTATGCTCCTCAAGATAGACAATGTATATTGGAGGAGATCTGGTCTTCAAAAAGACCAGCTAGTGAAAGTAACGGACATATTTCAGTTTTGTGAGACTTCTTCAACTAAGCATTTTCCATTTGGCAAGATTAAGAGTGTGTATAATATATATAGTAGCTAATGGTCATATTAAGAAGACAGAAAATGGTTTGTTAGCTGACCTGCTCTAAATAGTCACCAAATCTTCTTTAATTACTCCCTACTAGCTCTTCAAAGGATACATTGGACAATATAGCAATCTCTGATGTACAAAAAAAGTAAGATGGGCATGGTTGAAAAGCATTTGATAAGCCACTAAATAACAACAAAACCAATTCTAATCTCATTGTCCAAGCTAAGTATCATCAAAGTACTAACTCAGTTTGATGTTGCTTAACTTGAGTGACTTTTATTGTTATTCTTTAGTTGTCTACTAGATCATCAAATGTATTCCAACCATGGCCATTCTGATTTGCTTCTGTATTGTCCAATGTATCCTTTTTTGGGATGGTAGAGTGTCATTTAAAGGAGATATGGCTGCAAATGTGGTGTTCATTATTTTCTAGTTTCTTACAAGTGTTCTACATATAAATTAGTTTTGAGGCTTACTTAAGAATTAAGGCATGTTAACTTGTGAGGTACCAGAAAATAGCTAGGTACAAACACATAAGTTGAGTAACCCAAAATTCAAAGTCACATTTCCTTGTGAAAATTATTATACATACATGTATGCATACATAGATACCTTCTTAAACAAGAATATTATTGACAGTGACTTTGAAGTTTTGGCCAACCGAGTCATCATCAGACAATGGCTTAGCTGGCTGAAACTTCAAAATCACTGTCAATAATGTTCTTGCTTAAGAGTAATAAATTTGTACAAAAGTATGGTGTAAGCCATCAAATTAGTGTAAAAATATTTTTATTATAACTGAACATGTTACTACACAAATATATACCCGAAGATTGTCTATAAATTTAACCATATACATACATACATACGTACGTAAGTGTGTGTGTGTGCATATATATATATATATATATATATATATATA
>NC_069004.1:16406517-16412472 GCF_001194135.2 Octopus bimaculoides
ATATATATATATATATATATATATATATAATATATTTTCATTCAAAAACAAATTAAAGTAGTGATAGTGTTGTAAACATTATTGACAACACATAGTCGATGTTTTTTGTCCACCGGTTCATTGTGCTATAGTGCTTTACATCCCCCATAACACTGGATGTAAACACCTGAAAGTCATAGATAGATGAGAAAACACACCTCCGATTGAATTCAGGTGTGATGGATACAGATATTTCACCATTTTTGTGGCTTATCAACATATAACTGTGCATGTGTGAGTGTGTGTATGTACGCATGTGTGTGTGCTTGTGTGCATGCATGCATGCGTATGGTTCAAATTTGCAGAAAACAAAAGACAAAGACAGGTGAAAGAACAACTATCAGGTATACTAGTTTAACGCTCAAGAAGAATGAAAAAGTCTTTGACCTTTCAAGCCTAAACTCTTCAAAAAAAAAAAAAAAAGATTAAGAGGGGAAAAAAAAAACAGAGAGAGGGAAAAAATGTGTGGGGATTATATTCATCACCATAATTTACTGTCCACTTTTCCATACTTGCATGGGTCAGGTGGAATTTGTTGAGGCAGATTTTCTACAGTTGTATGCCCTTTCTGTCACCAACCCTTATCTGTTTCCTAGCAAAGTAATATTTTCCCATTGTCAGACAGTTTGTCACCAAAGGCTGGAAGTGAACAACTTCACTTGTGTTATGATGGTGCTCATTTTCATCAATCATGTGATATTTAGACAAAGGTACACATTATTACACACAGACACCCACACACATATATGACTGGCTTCTTTTAGTTTTCTTTTAATGAGACCCTCTCATAAACTTTTGATCAGCCCAAGACTGCAGTGGAAGACACTTGCCTGAGGTGCTGTGGGACTAAATCTAAGACTGCATGGTTAGGAAGCAAGTTTGTTAATCTCACAGCCATAGCTGCACCTCTGTGTGTGTGTGTGTGTGTGTGTGTGTGTGTGTGTTGAGGGTTTTTTATGTGAAGTTATAAAAACAATTTAACATTCTACTGAAGGATTACTCAATATTTTTCAATAGAGTACACATTTATTAACCTCTCTAATGAAAAGGTTGACAGTGAGTTCAAAATTTCAACCTGCTCACCTTCATCGGACTGCTGAAGATGAGTAACCCAAAATTCAAAGTCACATTTCCTTGTGAAAATTATCATACGTCCATATGTACACACATACAAGCATACATACATACATACATTCTTAAACAAGAATATTATTGACGAAGACTTTGAAAATTTGGTCATCCAAGCCATCATCAGACAATGGCTTAGCTGACCAAAACTTCAAAGTCACTATCAATAATATTCTTGCTTAAGAGAAGTAAATTTGTACAAAAGTATAAGAGTAAGCCATCAGATTAGTGTAGAAATGTTTTTATTATAACTGAACAATGAAAATAAACAATGTGTTCAAAAGGAATTGAGGTTTGGTTCACCAGCTAATGATTGGAAACAAATAACTCAGAGTATTGGAAATCGGAGCCTTTCAGTTATAATGTATTGAAGAATACTCCACATTCATGTTGAGTCCTATAGTTTATTGCTGTGTGTGTGGGTGGGGGTGTATACACTGGTCAAACAAAATAATGTTTTGCTGACAATTTTTAATCATTTGAATTAATTGCGCATTAAAATTATTCAAATTGTAGAAAGATATATAACACCTATATCATTCGAAAGAGAAAAAAATTCTACTTCAACTGTAAAAAGTAAAATAATTTTATACAGTTTTGTTAACAATATATTAATGAAGGAATAGAACTGTCATCATCAGTCTTAAACTTATTTTGGCCAGTGTGTGTGTGTATGTATATATATATATATATATATATATATGTGTGTGTGTGTGTGTGTGTGTGTGTGTGTGTACATACACATATATATGTGAATGAGAGAGAGACATGAGGTGTCACATAAAATATATGTAGTGACCCAACCTAGATGTATCTGAATACTTAATTTCATGTACAAACTTCCCAAAGGACCCTCTATTCAATCTGCTGCTAGAAATGGCAGCCAAGTCTCTTTTAAATCACACCCTACTGTCTTAAAAAGGAAAGAGATGGTTAGATAATAATGTTCAGTAAGCTCTATAATGATGAAATGGTCACAGCTTCAACATCTTTGATCACAGGTGTACTCAGTGAGAGCAGACCTGTGGTTAAACAGCTATAACCTCCCTCACTTGAATCTATATTTGCAGTCCATATTTTATAAATCCATATTTATCCCACTACTGTCGTTTAAAAAAAATTGCTTTCTGTCTGTCTGCTGACTGCTTTGTGTGTGTGTGTGTGTGTGTGTGACAGTCATATGTAGTCTAACATTTCTAACACAATGCATCAAACACAGCCTGCCAATCTCTCACAACTGACCCCAGATATCTTCTCTCTGTTGACAACAGAAATATCAGCCAACTACCTTACACACACACACACACACACACACACACACACACCTTTAGCCAGGGAATATGTGATGTGCAGTGAGCATTCACTGTTCCATGGTCACAAACATTGTCACACCATCTGATATCTCTTCATAATGTTTGTGCGTGTGTGTGTGTGTGTGTGTGTGTGTGTGTGTGTGTGTGTGTGTGGTTCAATACCACTGAGTCAGGAGGCGATTAAGCAGGGTAAGAGAGTATTGATGGTGGTGAGGAAATACGTGGGTGGGGGACATAATGGGGAAAGCTGACATTAGGAGGAGGTGTGGAGTGATTGCTGTGTGCACAGTAACTCCTCTGTCCCAGTCTAATACAGAATTCATAAAACTCCCCCAAGAATAAAACATTGTGTTCCCATTCATGTACATCAAATACACATCTTTTTGTCTCAAATTAGATTAGTTGTGTTGGTGGTGGTGGTGATGGTGGTAGAAGTAATGGCTATACCATTGCTGGTGGTGGTAGTGATGGTAATAATGTCTGTACTTGTGGTAGTGGTGGTGATAATGCTGAAAAGTCAAAATTTGAAAGATTCAGCAAAGATTAAGGAGCAAATGAAACTGAAGAGATGAAATATTATTAGATTATAACTGGGAAAATGTGGGGTCAGGATTGATTGCTGACTCTTACTTAACCAACTTTAAATGCATGTGTCCACTCTTCCTATGTATTTGTGTGTGTGTGTACACACACAAACACACACACACACACATACACACATACATACATACATACATACATACATATACATACATATGAATGGCTCTCTGACAGTTTCAGTAAAAATGATTCAGTTGTTTGATCAACTCGGTTACCAGCTCATTGAATTTGCAGACTATTCCACAGACACATGTGCATTTAACATAATTCTCATGCACAGTCTGACATGTCAATTCTTTTCAATTACTGGTACAATCCAACCCAGGTGGGCAGGGTTCTATACAGTTTCTGTCTACTCAGTTTCTTCTATAGCCTTGGGTTGACCAAAGCCTTGTGAGTGGATTTGGTAGCTGGAGTATATATCTATGTATGTGTATTTGTGTCTGTGTTTGTCCCCCACCACTGCTTGACAACCAGTGTTGGTGTGTTTATGTCCCCATAACTTAGTGGTTTGGCAAAAGAGGGTGATAGAATAAGTACTAGACTTTAAAAAAAAGTCCTGGGGTTGATTTGGGTTAGGGTTAATTGTTCGACTAAAAGCCTTCGGGGCAGAGCTCCATCATGACCACAGTCAGCTGATTGAAACAAGTAAAAGAATAAAAGAATAAGGAATATATATATTGGCAGTATACAACTACTTTATATATATATATATATATATATATATATATATATATATATATATATATATATATATATATATATATATGGTGCAATGGGTAAATTGTTGCCATTTTATATTTTTTATTTCACACCTGCACATTGTTTGTTTTTGATTTTGTTCACTACACAATATAATAGGGTCAACTGGGCACTGTGTGCGAGAAAAACACCACCCTGATGCAATTCACTCTGCTGGAAATTTGGAAACGATATGCTGTACTGCTTGGCATTAGCACCAGAAGCTCCAATACGATCATTTCAGAGTGTTTGGGTATAAATCTGAGGACATGTACTGAGAGTGATAAGAATCAAACATCCAGTCAACATCATGCATGCAGTGTCCTTCATTTTCAGTCTTCCATGGAAGTATGTCTAGTTATCAGGAAATATTGCCTTGCTTTGAAACTGGTGAGGGTTGGTGACAGAATGGGCATCTGGTCATAAAAAAATCCACCTCAACAAATTCTGTCTGACCCATGCAGGCATAGAAAAGTGGATGTTATAATGATGATGATGACATGCATGTATGCACACACACACATAATTAAATGTGTTTATAGGGTTATGCATAAGTATTTGCATATCTGTTGTAAATTTTTTAATGTTTTTTTTTTGTTTTTTTTTTCAGAAAAAATTAATATTATTTTCTCTGCTTGTTAATACAAAAGCAAATAAATAAACCAGCATAACTCTTTAGTGTAGCACTTTTACTGAGAGGAGTGGCAATTGCATTGCCAAATGAAAATTGACTTATCTTCTATTATAATTTCATTGACATCTCAAGCGTTATAAGAATAATTAGTACTTTATTTTATCAACTACGGAAGGATGGAATCATCCAGGCAACTAAGAACAATTGTCTTTTACAGAACAAGTACAAGCACTTCTTTTGTTTGAATGTTTTCAGGTTCGATACTGCCATTTGATTGCATGTTTTTGTCATTTTTGTATAAAAGTTGACTCCAGGAGGATTTGACCTCAGATTATAAAGGACCTTAACTAAATGTCACTAGTCATTTTATCTGATGTGCAAACAATTTTGTCAGCCCCTGCTGTTTGATGTAAATTACTGCTGTAGGTAAAATGGGTTTAAACTTTAACAGCAGGCCAATAATTCTTGAAAAGTGTGTACAATGATTCTAAACAAACTGCATCAGTTACTTTTACAAAACTTTCTTGGAAGTAGTAAACTTGCTAAAAAAAAAAAGCTGCAGGGCAGAAGAGCAGATACTAAAACTTATGAAACTATTCCCCTCTGACTTTACACCAAACTTTTAAAGTTATAAAGATAGCATCAGTCAAGCCTGAAATCCATAGAATATGAAGCATAAAACTGCTTCAAAATTGATGTTGTGTTTCTGTGTGTGTGAAGCATCTATTGGACTATGTATCTTTTTAGATATTTTCTTAATACATACGAGCGAATGCATATTCCAAGTTGTAGACACTAGTACTGTATGTAGGTTGCTGGAATATTGCATCATAAGGGCAAATCTTTTCAATCAGGTCATAGGATGGTTACTCTGAAATTTGGTCATTTTAGCTCCAGACAAAAAAAAAAAAAAAAAAAAAAAAAAAAGAAAAAAAAACAAGCTATGACTGATCCCTTTCTCTCCCATCTCATCTCATTCTGCCTTGTTTTTTCACTCATTGTATAAAATACATCAATAGATATTGGAAAAGTTACTGATTAGAAATATTATCTATGTAGAATATTTATGTAAATGTTTTGAGAAAGGAAAAAGATGTTTTCAATAAACAAAAAAGAATGTAAGAGTAAAATTGTATTTCAGATTCAGTATTTTGCACATTTTTATGAAACTCAATTGTATTTATTTATTACTGTTGTTAATAAACAAGAGTTGGGCTAGGTACTGTTGCTAGTATATATATATATATTCGTCTATGGTTATATTCACTATTGTGTATGTATGTGTGTGTGTGTACACACACACACACGCTCCTTTTAATTAATAGAACTTTTATTTCTCTGATACCTCAAGTTTTCCTGTTGACAAAGATCAGCAGTTTTATAATCAGAGTTCAAAATATTAACAACACTTCCCTAAAGATAGGGAGAGATAAAGAGTGTGCATGTGTGTGTTTCTATGTAATATATATTAAATGATGATGATGATATATATATATATAT
>NC_069004.1:16413217-16425294 GCF_001194135.2 Octopus bimaculoides
TATATATATATATATATATATATATATATATATATATATATGTATATATATATATAAAATCATCATCATCATCATTTAACATCCGTTGTCCATGCTGGCACACACACACACACATACATGCACATATGTATGTACACGTGCATTGTACCATAGTTACAATCCATACCATCAGTCTTCTCTCTTTTCCATCCACAATTCTAATGATAATGTCTGCCACTTCCATAACAAATATAATGAGAAAAACCATTGTTAATTTCACATTTCAAAGGGTTATTGTTTCTTTCTATTGTTTTTGTATTGTAGCAGCATTGTGAGGTGTGGGCAGGAGATGGTGGTATATTATTGGTGGTTCCATCAATGGCATTAACATATCAGAAGATTTATCTTGTCTGTTCTCCTCAATAGCTCTCTTTGGAATTCTTTGACTTTTCTCTCTGCCAGAGAGAGAGAGAGAGAGAGAGAGAGAGAGAGAGAGAGGAGGAGGAGGAGAAGGAGCATTAAGGATTTAATAGCCATAAAGAGATTGATCCATTGTCTATTAAAAGCTGAGCTATGGCTGATCTGATATGTCATGGATTCCTCTTTCCTTTCTCCTGGACCCTCTCCTTTCTCTCCTCTCTTCTCCCATTCTGCCCTTATTCATTCTCCTCTTTTCTACACTGTGTGAGTGTGTCCTTGTTTTCATTGTCTAACTGCTAGAATTCACAGCTAGAAGTCTTTATCTATCATATCCTTTACTTTTAAACTGTCTCTCAATTTCGTCTATATGTATATAGATGTGTGTGTACATGTGGAAGTGTGTGTGTGTGTGCAAGTGTGATTATCATCATTTTATCAACATTTTTTATGTTCTGTGGCCAGGTACTTTACTTTCAGTTGCTGAGCTGCCAGACATTTTTGTTAATGAACAATATAGGGACATCACTGCTGCCCAAATGGTTGTCAGTGCAAAACCAGAGAGAGAGAGACACACACACACACACATATTTTTTTTAATAGATTTTATGTTTTAACAAAGAAACTTCACTTTTGCTAATTCATAGATAGCTCCTCTGAAACTGTTTGCTCTTACAGTTATGTTTAGCTCATAGAAAATCCTCTTTGGATTTTTGATCCTTTTCATCTTTGATTCATAAATTTTCAATATATATATGTGTGTGTGTGTGTGTGTGTGTGTGTGTGTGTGTGTGTGGAGAGAGAGAGAGAGAGAGAGAGAGAAACAAGCAGACAGAGACAGATACAGGTGTATCAAATACTATACCTCATAAATTTTTGATTTATTGAAATTATCTCTGCTCTAGAGGATGTTAGAGGATGTTGACACATCCTCTAGAGGTGGAGAAAATTACCAAATAGCAATTAAGACCAGTGCCATATGAGAAGGGGGAGATAATTTCAAGAATCAAGGATTCTCCAAAATCAATGTGCCTTAACCTTTTAGCATTCAAACTGACCAAGTCTAGCTCAAATATTCTACATGTTTTACATTCAAACTGGCCATATCTAAACCTCTCACATCTAACCTACACTAACATTCTAAAAATAAACAATCACACCATCAAAACCTCAAAGCTATGATATAATGCATAATTAATTCAAAACAGTTTAAATAAAAACACATTACATTTGACAGAGTAATCTCAGCACTAATGGGTTAAAGGAAAAGGACAGCTTTGGACACGTGTTTCTGGCTTAATGACCATCATCAGCACAGCAATTGTCCAGCCTTATCTCTAGTAGTGAAGGGACATAGAGTTATGCAAAAAAAAGTAGAACATATTTATGGCCAAAGAAATTTGTGCAATTTAAATAGAAATGAACTAAGAGAAATAACTCAAAGTGGCTAGTGGCAAGTATTTGAATGACATAGACAAATACAAGTCTTAGGGCAAAAGTCCCTTGTTTTTCAAATACAGCTACTAAATCTTTCACTTTGTTTCTAGCATAGGCACAAAGCCTAAAATGTGGAGGAGGCTGGAGTTAGTTGATTAGGTTGATGCTAGTTCTTGACAGGTACTTTATTATATCAGCCACAAAAGGATGAAGATGGCTTAAGCTAACCTCAGCTCGATTCCATCAATGGCTATAATACCATAAGGCATTCTGCTAATCCATTTCCCAAAAGTAAATACTGCAAAGCATGAATTCAGTGTTCTATTTCTGTTACTTTGTCAACAGTGGTGACAGCAGCTGGCTGGCAGCGATAAGCATTTCACTTGAAAAGGAAATTGAGAGTGGGGAGGGAAGTGCTGTCTTTGAGTGAGTTTATTGAAAGGTGGGTGAAAGTTGCAAAAACGGCAAGAGAGGATGATAACTTTCTAAGTGTAGACCTGTGAGTCGGAGAGAAGGAATTGGAGAGGACACTTGCTCTTGGGGTTTCAGGGAAATCTCGGACAGTGGGGTTCCTCAATTATCCCTAGAGGCCTTCTTGTATCAGGAGGGCCACATCTCTATCCCTGCCACTTAAACATTTTTAAACCTTTGTATGTTTTGCATATGTCCATTCTTTTTCAGTGTATACTTTCTTTCTTTCCCTTTTTTTTCATCATTTCATTATATGTAAACCCCCACACTTTATGTCTGTCTTTGTATTGTCCCCCTCGTCCTTCGCCCTTGTGACAAATAAATGAAATCATTATTATTATTATTCCTCTCATTTACTCAGCATTTTGTTCTGTTTGTATTGGATTACTAGACATGAAGCTGTAACTAGCAACCCTTGGCAGTTAGCTTCATTGCTGTTCCAAGCAAACAGGCTATCTGTAGAATCAGGAAATTCATCTTCGTATCCATCTTCAACCAACCATTTAAGCTTTTTACAAATGTTCCCAAGGCTCCTATTATAATTGGGATTATGATAACTTCACAGTAATTCCATATTCCCTGATGTTTGTATATTAAGTCCTGGTATTTTTCTATTTATTCACATTCTTTGTCTACCATTCTTGTATCAAAGTAACAAACAACATCAACTAAGCAATACACTCTTTCTCCTATAGTCAGTACAACAATATCTGAGTGTGAATGTTCCATTTGCCATTTTGTCTCAATTACATTTCATAGTGCCTTTACATGGTTGTTTCCAAGGATATCTATTTGTATGATCTTGCCATTTTGCTACATGTACAAATCTAGATTTTATAACAGATTTACTAGTGCACAATTGTAAATAACTTTCACATGTCTCCAATTCTTATAAATTCTCTGAACAAGTTTGTACATTCAGAGACTATATGTGCAACTATCTAAACATCTTTCTTTACACATTCTACATAATCAAGAGTTCTTTTCTTTATATTTTTCCACCTGTATCTTGTTTTGACTACTTGATCCTGCATTGCTAGGATCGAGCCCTCTATCTCTTTCTTTAAAACTGCCTTCTTCAGCCATTCTGATCTTGATACCCTTCAGTACTTTGAAAAGAGTTGCCATTTAAACTTTTGTTTGCTATCATTGATTTCTAGTTCCAAATCTTTACTTTTCCCTCTTCCTTCAACTAACATCTCTCCTGTTACTGCTATCAAATTACATCATCATTCATTATTAGCAATGTCCTTTTTTAAGCTCTACATCTGCTTCTACACAGTCTTCTACACTTTCTAATTCTCTTCATTGATTCTTTCTTACAAAGTCTACTTATGGGTGTAAGTCTCTGTAGATAGTCAGTTTATTATTATTTCTATTTTGCCTTTCATCTTTTCAATGTCAATAGAATGCAATACCAGTGAAGTGCTGGGATTAATGTAATCAACTCCCACAAATTTGAGGCCCTGTGCTCTTATAAGAAATTGTTCTTATTGTTTTTTGTCTTTTGCCCTTTCTTTCAGGATTGATAAAAATAAGTACCACTCAAGTACAAGAGTTAATGTAATTTGACTAGACCCCCTCCCCTCAAAGTTGTCTTGTACCAAATTTAGAAGAGAGAACAATGCATGCCATCATAGTGATGCTGGGGTACAAATATACTAAGCCCAAATATACCGATCATGACTACCCATCTGATAGGAGTACACCAGGCACATGTATCACAGCCATGTGTGCATGACATCAAGACTTCATATCAAGATAAGCAGTGCTTTGCAGGTGGGGCCCTGTTAGAATTTTATTCAGGTCAAGTAGCCCATCCCATTCAAAATGTCCCTGAATAAGGGTTGTTTGAGTATAATGAATGAAACATCCATGTTCCTTTCCGGAGATGAATTATTCAAATCTCAAAAAAATTACTCTCAACATATGGCTATGATGCTCCTCCTCTCAGAGATGCACATATCAGCCACTAAGGAACTTGCTCAACTGTTTAAGGTCAAGCAACTAACAAGCAAATCTGTGGTACTGAGCAGAATATTTGCTGCAGCCCTTCTATTATGCCAAGACAAAAAATGCACATGTTAACACTTCCAATCAGTTTAGATCAGAAGCCATGAGAGCAACTGCCTGGTACTGCATCAGTCAAAATGCTTAGCGGCATGTCATCTGTCATTATGTTCTCAGTTTCAGGGTTGAGCACTGGGTCCCTATAATTGACATACCCTGGCTTTTTTAAATTGCTGGCCTTGTGCCAAAATTTGAAACCATTGTTGTTGTTGTTGTTCTTCTTCTTCTTCTTCTTCTTATTATTATTATTATTATTATTACTATTATTATTATTATTATTATTATTATTATTATTATTATTATTATTATTATTATATGTTTGACTTTGCATTTGTACAAGTTGGATCCAAGTCTCACCCAGAGACCTCAAGAGACAACAAGTTAGAAGTTCAAGTTGTTATTATGCCTAGGGTGTCATATATTTGGTTTTGCACATAGTATTGTTTTAGAGAATGTTTAAGAAAACAAGAAAATTATAAGTTTGTTTTAAAATTTGAGATTACATAACAATATTTTACGTAGAAGATGAGCAGTTTCCATGAGCACTATCTTTTGAATTTCTGCCATTTTGGGGTTTCCTGGTATCTGAGCTAGGTAGGAATCAGCTCCTTTTGCTATCATTCCTAGGGCACCTATGACAACTGATATTGTTTTAGTCTTGAAGTTCCACATTTTGCCAATTTCTATTTCAAGATCTTTATACTTGCTCAGTTTTTGGTAGGTTTTGACAGATACATTTATATCGATTGGGACAGTCATATCAATGAGGAGGCGTGATTTTTGTCTGAAGTTTTTCAATATAATGTCTGGCCTATTTGCATCTATCTTTCTGTCAGTTTCAACGGTGAAATTCCGGAGGAGTGAGATGTGATCATTTTCAAGTACTGGAGGTGGTTTGTGTTCCTGCCAGTTTTTATCATGGGGCAGGTCCAGGTTTTCGCAAATTACCCAGTGAATATATTGTGCTGTTCTATCATGCCTGTTGAGATACTCTGTAGGCGCAAGAAGACTGCACATGGAGACAACATGAGTAATAATTTTGTTGTTTACATACACGACATGTTGGGTTATTGCCGTTCTTTAATATGTTGACCTGGTAGTTCCTTGTAGGTAGGCATTGACCTTGGGCTGCTATGATAAACCCTTCTGCTTCTGATTTTATTCTAGAAGCCATTAGCCATTGATGGGTAAGGGCTTTGTCAACATCGGCAATATTAGCTCTCTTTGGGTATTTGCCATTGAAAGGTTTTTCATGCCATTTATCAGTAAGAATATCCAAGGCAGCAGTTTTAGCACGGGTTTTCATACGCTTAGCTTTTTCTGTGCTTGTTTCCAGCACGTCTAATTCTGGGATTTGTTGTATTTGGAATTCACTTAGATAATCCTTTACCTGCTTTGTTACTGGGTATGATTCTTTTTTGTTTTCATGCTTTAAGACAAGTTTTAACATCCAGTCTTCAGAGTTTTTCAGGTAGGTGTTTAGGCCAATTATGGCAATCTTCATTGTTAATTCCACTTGTAGAAGTCCACGGCCTCACTCTTTTTTTGGCAAGTAAAGTCGTTCTATATCTGCCTTAGTGTGGTGCATTCTATGTATTCTCAACAATTTTCGTATTTTACTGTCAAGATTACATATTTCACTGATTGACCAGTTAACGATATTGAAACTGTAAGTCATGACTGGTATGGCTAAAGTATTGATCGCTTCGATCCTGTTTCTTGCATTCAGCTCTGTCTTGAGTATTGCGCTTACCCTGCGATAACATTCTCTTCTGATCCTTTCCCTCATCATTGAATGTTTGATTCCATCACCTTCAAATATTATTATTATTATCTGATTGATTTGCATTTTATTTCATTTTCTAACCAGGTCTCAACTACAGACTTAAGGCATGTATATATTAGATGGAAAGAAACTTCCTGAGAATATGGGCAATTATTAACACAATTTTTTTAATCTTGTAGATTGTTGGTTTCCTAGAGATTTGGTCAAATAATTTGTCACTACCTTTCTACTATTATTATTATTATTATTATCATTGTTATTATTATTATTTAAGGAATCATTATCACAGCCAGGCAAAATGCTTTGCAGCATTTCGTCTGTCCTAACGTTCTGAGTTCAAATTCTGCTGAGGTCGACTTCGCCTTTTATCCTTTCAGGGTTGATAAATTAAGTACTAGTGAAGTACTGGGGTCAATGAAATCAACTTACCCTTCACCACATAGTCCAGGCCTTGTGCCTATAGTAGAAAGGATTGTTATTATTATTATTATTATTATTGTTATTATTATTATTATTATTAGTTCAAATCCTGCTGAGGTTACCCTTGCCTTTCATGTGTATGGAGTTGATAAAATAAAATACCAGTCAAGCACCAACTCCAAGTGTCAATCTGTTGAATCCTTTTTAGCTTTGGTACACTGTCTCAGTGACAATGAGTTCTATTTCCAAATCATGTAATGAGCTATTGTAAAAAAAATCACACTCTTGGGAACTGCATTCTGAAACTGTTCCTTGTTTCAAGTAAAGGTCAAGTTTTATGGAGACCCAGTTTAAATGGCATGAAATGTGAACAATGCCACAATAACAATAACGGGTATTGGTAACCATAATAATATTAGTGGTGGCTATGATAGCAGTGGTGGTGGTCATCGTTGTTGTTGTTGTTATCTCTTGAATTATGATCAACATAGAAAAAGAAAATTCCTTCACAAGTATTAGGATTTTAAGAGTTGTATTTCAATTATATGGTTTGCAAAGATTGGTGTGATACAAGTAGTGAGAGGATCTCTAGCTGTAATATTCTCTAAAACTGGACCCTATTAATAGTTAAGGGAAAATAGCTATGAAATTAATTAAAACTGTGAGAATACTTATATAAACCACCACCCACCAGCTCAGGCTCTGTTAAACATTCTTTTAAATTTATGGTATTGTTACAAATATTGAAATAATGGATGCTATAGCTTAGGATTTCATGTTTTAAGGAATCAGTAATGTGTGTGTGTGTGTGTGTATACCTGTTTACTGAGATTCTCAGGGTGTGGAAGTAAGGAGGTACAAAAACAAAACAAAGATTACAGAGTAAAAGAGAAACTGAGAGGGGGGAAAAAAAACACAATGACAAAAACAAACAGATTTATCCCCATTTTGGTATTTGGTGGCGTCTGATGGCGGCTGATGATGTGAAATTACCACAGGAGATTCAGATTCTTATAATGAAGTCCAGGAAATGTTAATTTCTCTTTGGCATTGCTGCTATATGGAGATACTCAGCATCCTCGCCTATTCTCCCACTTCCCCCATCCTGGCCTTCCCCCCTCTCTCTCTTGCCTTCCCATTCTACTCTTTGCTGGTTATTTCCCTCACCAGTTGGCTGACACTAAATAGGAGCTGCCATGAAGTGAATGTACTCATTGACCTACAGTTATCTGAAATATCTTACTACAGAGCTCTGCCCTGTTGGTAACAGTAGCATAAGAGAGAGAGAGAGAGAGAGTGTGTGTGTGTGTGTGTGAGTGTATGTGTGACTCCCCCACACCCGACATTACTTACCTAACCAAATAGATATATTTAAATTCATTACTGATTTCTTTTATCTCCATGACATCTTCCGTCATCCACCAGTAATAAAAATTATATTTATGTATATGTATGTTTGTATGTAAGCATGCATGTACCAATGTGTGTATATGTATATGCATGTGTATATATATATATATATATATATATATATATATATATATATATATATATATATATATATATATATATATATATATATATATATATATGCATATGAATATATATATCTTTCTCTCTCACTCTCTCTCTTTATATATATATATGTGTGTGTGTGTGTGTAAATACATGTATCCTATCCAAAAGTAAAACTCTTTGAAAAAATTTTAAAATATCAACTAGATTATTGCTGGAAAATAACAGTTAACTCACAGTTGCTGCCCTCAGCTTCCACCACAGCTTGAAGATGACTTCAGAACCTGGTGTATGCATTCTTTCCTGTGTCCCTGGGAAGATCTTCAAGCACCACCTTGATCCTGTCACGTGCTCAGCCTTGGTGTTTCAAGCAGTGTGGTTGGTGTCTTTCTCAAACATGCCCTACACATAATAATCCATGGGATTGCTATCAGAGCAATTAGAAGGCCAGAAATTAAGGATGGTGAATTTGTAGAAATATATATATATATATATGAGGGAGTACTCAAAAGAAACCGGAATTTTGCAATGTCATTTTATTCACTGAGTTTTACATGTTTACACTTTTATTGCCTTCGAAGTATGCTTCATTTAAAGCAAAGCATTGGTCCAGTCATATTTTCCACTGTTCGAAGCAGTCCTGGAATTCTTGCGAAATGATGCCTTTTAATTCTGCTGTCACTTTTTTCTTCACCTCTTCCACATCTGCAAATTCTGTAGCACCAGCTTTCATCACCAGTGGTGACCTTCGAAAAAAGGTCTGGATCAACTTGCAAATTTTCTTTCATTTCACAACGTGCATTCAGTCATGACTACTTTTGATCTTCCATGAGCAAGCAAGTCACAAATTTTTCTGCAACTTTTCATTGGCAATTCCTCACTCAAAATTCTTAGGCAGGAGCTCCAGGACACAAAAGGTCATATCAACAAGTTCATTAATTGTTCAGTGATGGTCCTCCAAGATCAGTTCAGGCAGAAAGTGCACAGGTAGTCTCTTGTAGCTGTTTTAAGAATAGATGCTCAGATAGGTCATTTCCCTGCAAGCAATTGGCAAATATTATAGTGACCACACGTTAAACTTGTTAGTCTAACAACATATCAAATATTGACCAACATATGATTGCCTGATGATTTGGGAGGTTACTATAATGTATTGCATAATCTTATGGATATTGCACATCTTATATAATTGAATTTATGATGTTACATCACAATAAAATTACTTAATAAAATATTATAGTGAAATCATTTAATCCATTCATCCATTTCCGTTATTATATTATGTGATACTGAAATTTCCACTATTTTGGATACTCTTGGATTTGTGGATTACTAAACACCAGTGAACTCCCCATCATTAGTGAGCACTTCACTAATGGATTAGTTTGTTTACCTATTAATTTGTGTCCAAATTTTAAATCTGGTGTACTTCAGTTTGATGTACATTGGTCTTTAAATAGATCCCTTTCAATATATCACATAACCCCCCACACACACACACACACAGACTATTCTTCCATCAAAGTGTTGGTTATGTATCAGATTTAAAACTGGATGTTACAGAAGACAAGGAATATGCATCATGAGTACCATCAGAGAGAAATTGAACTATTGTATACATGAATGCAAGTGCATATCCAATGGATCTGAATATGATGCAGTACTGATTTGTTGAAGTGGATCTATGTTGTGTAGTACTGGATTATATGTGTGAAAGCAATATTCCATTCAGTCTGAATATAATACTATCTTTTATCTTTTACTTGTTTCAGCCATTTGACTGTGGCCATACTGGGGCACTATCTTGAAGGGTTTTAGTTGAACAAATCGACCTCAGAGCTTTATTATTTTAAGCGAATTGCTTAGTCTGTCAATATCTTTTGCCGAACTGCTAAGTTACAGGAGTGTAAACTCAACAACGCCAGTGGTGGTGAGGAGACAAGCACAGACACAAAGACACACACATGCATATATACAACAGACTTCTTTCAGATTCCGTCTACCAAATCCACTTGCAAGACTTTGGTCAGCCTGAGGCTATAGTAGAAGACATTTGCACAAGGTGTCATTCAGTGGGATTGAACCTGCAACCATGTGGTTGGGAAACAAGCTTCTTAACACACAGCCATGCCTGCACCTATTTATAAAATATTCATGTACATCTGAATATTGTGCATTATATAATATTCAAGTGATTCTGAATATAGTGCAGCTGCCAATTTATATTGCAAAGAACTGAGAAAAGAAACTGTATTCTCGTTCCATGGTATGCAAGGAACAGTTCTCACAATATATGTCTACAGTTGTGTAGGTGCCTTGAAAGACGCACAGAGACCAAGTATGTCTGATGCTGTGATCGTAATTGCCATGGTTAAAGCAAATATAACAATTGGCATCACAAGAGCCAGTTGTTGGAAGGTCATCAAGTTGGTTCTGAAGGCAGCAGAGGTTACCTAAATGTTGCTATGGAGCAGGAGTTGCAAACCCTAGAAGGGAAAGAGCTACCAGGAGTAATGCTCATTGAATACAGGCTGAGACTTGATCAACCATGTCTGATGTTCATCATCATCATTTAACATCCATTTACCATGTTGGCATGGGACGGGCAGTTTGACAGGAGCTGGCCAGCTGAAGAGCTGCCCAGGATCTATGTCTGTTTTCAGGTGGTTTTTATAGTTTGATGCCTTTCCAACCACTTTACAAAGTGTACTGGGTGCATCTGTGCAGCAATGGCACAGGCACTTTTACATGGCACTGGTACAGATGCATTTTAGGAGCCTGCAAGATTAGGATCACTCACTTGAAGAGGGATGTAGGGGACATGCCTGTATGCATGGACAACCATACTTTTACTTAGCTTGATGTGCCTTCTCAAGCACAGCAAACCACCAGAAGCCTCTGTCCTTTGTCATCCCCTCTGTAAGGCCTGATCCCAGGAAACATCAGATGATATGTCCAGTGCGTTACAGGATGATGTATGGAAAAAATACTTTATTATATTAATAACATTGTTTAGATCAAACAAATCTTCAACAGCTTTTACTGTAAGGGATAGGAAAACAATAAAAAACTGCTGTAACTTACCCAACCTTCTCCCTTGGCCTTTTAGTCTCTTCCTATCCCATCTCTGTCTCTCTTCCCCATTTTCTTTCTCCATTTCTTTTCTGTCTCCCTCTATCCCTCTATCTTTCTCAGTGTCTTGCTAGCTAGCTGTTTTACACACACATTGTCCTTAAAGCCTGAAAATCAAATTTTCTGTGAAATTCTTAATTTCTTGAAATTACATATTACCTCCCCTTCTTTTTCAGAGTCATGAACAGTTGCTAAGTTTTATCTAAGTTTTATTTTGTGTATGTGTACACACACACACACACACACACATATATAAACGTATATATAATTATAGATATACTTATCATTAAAGGCATGGAACTGAATATTAGTATTTTGGTCAATAACTGATGAAGAGTTAGGCTCCATCTATATGTGTCCTACGAGTATGTTTTGTAGCATATAATGCATTTTTCATTTATTGAGTAACTGAATTCCACACATCTTGACTTGTGTTAAATATATATATATATATATATATATATATATATATATATATATATATATATATATATATATATATATATACACACACATACATACATACATACATTTAGACATGTATATATGTGTGTGTGTGTGTGTATGATGGACTCTCCTGTCAAAGACAACATATGAGCATTCAGCTTAGGCCAAACGATCTGCACAAATGATTAGTTTATAGTGATCAAATGTTTGTGCCACTCCTTAGCTCACTCACTCCATTAAATCAATCTTGTCTTAACAGGTGCATTGTGTGCAATGCATAGGGTGTCAAAGAGATTGCAGAGCAACATGAGATGAAGTGTTTTGCTCAGAAACACAATGCACCACCCATTCAAGGAATTGAAATAACAACACCCCAACCACTAGGCCATGCACCCTCACAATA
>NC_069004.1:16425304-16425744 GCF_001194135.2 Octopus bimaculoides
ATATAATGTATACACATGCACGCACATATATATATACACGTATGTGTGTATGCAGATATGTAGATATACATGTATACATACATATATATATGTATACATACACATATATATATATACATGATTACAAATATAGTAGACATATACAGGGTGTTATGGGTAAATTGTTGCCATTTTATATTTTTAATTTTGCGTATGTGCTTTGTTTGTTTTGAACTAGATTTTCTTCTGTCAAGAGTTCCAGATGAACCTACCTCTAAGTAAGCAACACAAATTAGGGCAGCAACGTTAAACTCCCTCATCCACCAAATGTCACATATCAAAGGAGGTTTAGTAAAAGTGTAGCAAAGTAAACAGTGGTGCCCCAGCATGTCCACAGTCTTTGGACTGAAACATAGGAATATATATATATATATATATATATATATATATATATATATATA
>NC_069004.1:16426530-16437134 GCF_001194135.2 Octopus bimaculoides
AAAATCTTTTTGGTATATAAACATTGTATTTTGAGAAATAACCGGTTTCGTGTTGTCTTTTCAAATTTCTTTACTTCATTGTGTCGTGTTCGTTCCAGTCTGAGAAAGAAGAGTTCTAGATAGGAATGTTTATATACCAAAAAGATTTTATAACATTTTTATAACATTTTTCTGACATAATTTAAATATATACTTTAACCATGTAACACAAGCCTTCTGTAGTTTTTTCACTCTTATTATCTTTTATACATCCAACCACGTGCTTTCACATACCAACTTTCTCATATATATATATATATACACATAAATTTTAATATAGGCAGCCATGTGCAATGTGTTACCAAACAAGAAAACTATAATTGTCTCTAAATGTGACTAGGGTGTTAGAACACCTACATTGCTGAAAATAAAGGCCTAAAATGTTCTAATGCTCTCAATTGTCAAATTAATAGCAGAACTTGAGGCAGTTCAGTAGTGCTACATCAGGAAGATTGTATCAATAGAACTGATGAGCTACTGGATGAGACTGAATGAGCTATGACACCCTGGAGCAAAAACAGTAGAGTATACAGTGATATATGTTTGGAAGGTCCTGGAGGGGTTGGCACCAAACTTTGGCATTGAAAGCTATACTAGCCCCCAGACTGGACATCACGGCACTGTTCCAAAGGTCCCAACTATCCCATCTAAGGTGAGGACCATGTACTGCAACAGCTTGAGATTCAAGGGCCCACAGCTATTAATGCCCTACCAAAACATCTGAGGGATTTCATGGAGTAGAAGCAGATGTTTTCAAGAAACAATTGACCTCCTGCTGTCCAAGGCCCCAGATGAAGCCATATCACAGCAAGAAATTCAAAAAAAGGCAGTCTCAATCTCCCTCCTTCACCAAAAGCTAATCGCATAAGAATGGCAATTGAAAAGGTGATCGCACTGGCAATGTTCCAGCATGGCCGCAGCCTTTGGGATGAAACATTTAAAAGAATATATACAAATACATATGTGTGTGTGTGTGTGTGTATATCTGCTGAGTGGTTAGTGTTAGGAAGGGCATCCAGCTGTAAAAATCCTGCCAATACAGTCACAGAAGTCCGGTGCAGGCTTCTGTCTGACCGACTCCTGTCAAACTGTCCCATCCATGATGATGATGATAATATATATATATATATATATACACATACATACATATATAAAGATGAACACCAACGTCCCATGTGGCAGACTTAAATAATTGTTGAGATATATCTCTCTAAAACATGAAACTAATGATAGTTTGGTTAACCCATAAATAAGTAATATTTATTCACCAATGCAGTGTTGAACACTCATTTTCACCGTTCGATATTAATGTGTGTGTGTGTATACACATATATATACACACACACACACATAATCTTCTAGCAAGTGAGAGTCAGTTTCAATTCATTGACTATTTTTTTATGGTACGTCATTTAGTTCATCGCTACTGACTTGATTTTATAGTATATGATTTCATTTGTCCTTATTTTAACACACACACACTGGCAGACACATTTACAGACATGCCTGACCGATTTTATGATATGCTTTATATCAAAACTTCACTGATCCTCTTACTACTATCTAGTGGATACTTAACACACATAAAATGGTTTCTTTCCAAATTTCATTGGTCCAGTGAGATAAATAGTAACTATTACAGTACAGTAGTCATGGTAACATGTAGCTAGGGAGGGGGAAGTGGCCTCTCTGTCTCCCTCCCTCCCCCACAATGACACATTAGCATTGATTTATTTATATATGCATAGATATTTTTTTTATATCATAGTGAACTTTAAAGAAAAACCAACAACTTAGTATTAAAGATAAGCTACTGTCTTCTGTTGTTGCCCATGTCCACTTGCATAGCTAGAGTGTGTTCCCCACCCCATGACCCCACAAAAAACACATATATCCTACAGCAGGCCCAAAAGTGCCGCCCAGGGTAGACTGCCCCCACCCCCCAGCTATGCTAGTGCCCATGTCACATGTTTTTAAATCTGCAAATTGCATTCCACTCCCCGACTCTCCACCTCAAATGTCATTTACCTGGCCAACAGAGATCTGTCAGGTAGTCAGTCAGTCAGTCATCAGTATTTTTGACCTTGTTTTCTTACCATTAACTCCTTATACCTCTTATGTCACCCCAGTGAGTGGTGTAATAGCCTCCAACTTTGAGACCCCTCTAATTTTGCTTCTCTCTCTCTCTCTCTCTCCATTTCATTTTTGTGGCCTTTTGAAAGATTGAAAATGTTACCCACCACCATCACAATGTCTATTGATCCCCATCCCCACCCCCACCAACTTGGCAGTTACCTGATTTACTAAGAATAGCAGCCTAATCTCCCACAAATCACATCCTGCCATTTTAATAAAGAATGGACATGCTGGATAATGCAGTTGTAGATGTCTAGAAAAACAGATTGTCATACCTGGAATTCCTTTCATCATATCTCTGTTTAATCAGAGCTGACTTGGAGCTAAACAATAAGTCACTATCATCAGCAGCATGTCTGATTTTTCATGATGTTATGGTTGGTTAAGTATGTGCTGCACCTACACGTATCATCTCTGTTTTAAAACCATATTATTCAAGTGATGGTCAGTGGATCTTCCCACTTCTCAAGTCCTCTTTGACTTTGCCAACCTCAGCACTAACACATGGTGATCTTCTAACGGAGCCTCTGTGTGGTTGCTCAACAGGCTAGAAGTCACAACTAAATGTCCCTATCAAATTACAGGCTACCAGCTTGAAAAAGGAGGGAAGCATTCAATAATATGGTCCTAGATCTACATCCAAGAGAATGACAGGATGGTCTCAGATGGAACACCTTTGATGAGAGTTCTCGCTCAGAATGATCTGAAACTAAAAATAACAACTAAAATGTGATGAGATACCAAAGAAATCTCTACATAGTTGCTCAACCCACTGGAAATAGCAGACAGATTTTTCTTTAAAGTTTACCTACTTGAAAAGAGACACATTAGATAATTTAGGCCTGGATGTACATGGACAGGATGGTCAAGGCTGGAATGCTTTAGATCATAGATCTGCTGAGTCAGGGGTGATCTAGGAAGAGACAACAATACTGACAGTTTTGGATTATGGGCTTAAGTGTTCAGTTCAAGTTTGCTGCAAATATATCATGTACTTGAGCAGGACACTTATTTCTACATGAAATGTGAGTGTAATCTATGTAACAGCAGGAAACCATTGTTAATTCATCCAAGAGAGCATAAAAGTTTCCTAGTGATGAGATATTTACATTTATTTTATCAACATTACACACATAAAAAATCAGACACAACTCTTTTCTCTCCAGCCACAGTTTCTCTACTGTCACTGCTATACAACACTGTGCACCTTACTCTACCTGCTAGAAATAGCAGTCAGATCTTCCTCAAAACTACATGCTACCTTCACTAAAACAAAAGACACATTTGACAATGTAGTCCTAGATCCACTACATTGACCTGAAAAAATACATGATTAAGAAGACGGTCATGGCTAGAACACCACTGAACATAGGTCTGTTGGATCAACATACCTTACAACACCCATATTGTTACCTACATCCACTACCAGACAGCATCAGACGTGGTCCTCTACATCTACAGTCTATATTTCACTCTCATACAACAATACACACGCACACACCACATATATTCTTTTGCAGTCACTACCACACAACACATCCATCTATCCACACCACATAGAGTTCTCTACATTCGCTGTGCATCGATTTCATTACAACAAGCTGAGAGCACCTCTGTGCTGTCACTAGACGCATGAGAGATGGCAACTCAATTCACTAAATACATCCTTACTGATGCACCAATATGATCTTGGCCTTCAAAAAAGGAAGAGCACATTAGGCAATAACATCCTAAATATATAATAGACTCAGTTAGATATGGCAAGAACATCTGTGACCAGAGAGCTGTTCAACTAGTGTTGAGCTAGGGCTAAACAGCAGCATACAGTCTTCCTCTGCAGTCATCTCCATATTTTTCTATTGTAACTGTCGTCATAGCTACCCATCCCTCATTTAGGCCTCAACATCCACTGCCCCATATCACACATTTACTCTTCTACCTCCACTATCCATATCTCCACAGACGTAAGCCACTCCACACACACACACATAAACATGACATATACACACATAGGCAACATATATATATATACACACTTATACTCACACATTTAATTCTCTACATGTTTCACTACCATACCCCGCCCCACGCACACATAACTTATGGGCTAATGAAGAAGCCTTTATATATTTCCTTGGTTCACTAGAAATAGCTGCCTAATCCCTCTCAAACCATACTGTTATCTTAGGACATGTTGAATAATGCAGTCCTGTATTCTTTGCACATGAGAAAAAGACAGGACAGGATGGTCATAGCCCGTTCCATCAGGGCCAACAATGTAACTCTACTTCTTACCCATTTCCAATTGTCTTCAAATCCAACATATTTTCTGATGCCAATGAGAACTCCTTTATACAGGTGCCTCATCTGCTAGAAACAGCAGCCAAATCTACCACATCACACTCATTGCAATCTTAAATATATAGTATACATTGAACAATACATTCCCTGATATATTAAAATTCAGAAGAGTCACATTTGGAATGCCTCCAATCATAGGTCTACTGAATCAGGCTGACCTGGCGTTAAAAAAAATACCAACAAGAACAGTAGCATATACTTTGTGTGATTAGATCAGATATGTGTGAGACGTTGTTGTTTGGTCCATCCATCCAGTTGCTAACCTACCATGGTTGTCACTCTAAAGCTATGCTGTGTTTTATGGTTCATTTCATTTGAAAATAACATTGCAGTTGCAGGAAGGTTCTCTTCTCTTTCCTTTGTTGTTCTCTTTGTATTTCACGCCCCCTCCCCCTCCTCACACCACCAGCATCTTACTTTGCAATATTATAAAGTCAATCACTCTCTCGCTCTCTCTCTCACACACTGTATTACCCCTCTCCTGTCCTCAATCTCATATTCATGCAACTATTGTATGTATGTATTAGTCTTTCTCTATCATTTTCTCTCCTCTCTCTGTCACTCTCTCCTTTCTCATATGTTCATGTAATTCTGTGTGCATGTCTGTTAAAAACAAGAACATGAAAAATAGAGAGGTGGTAAAATGTGAGATGAATAGAGAAAAAAAAGGGGGAAACAGTAAAAACAAGAAGGAAGGCAACTGAGAGAACGAATGAGTGAGCAACCAAAGATATGATAAAAAAGAGCCTCAAGATAATACAGAAAGATAGATAGAGAGAGAGACAGATAGACAGAACTGAATATTTAACTCTCCCTCTCTTCTCATCTGTCTACCTCTCTTTATCTTTCCATCTTTCTGCCACTCAGTTGATATGCCCATCTTATTAGTTGTCTAGAAGGACCAGCATGTTTCATATGTTGCATTCATTACTTGGAGAATTACAGACTTTGGCACATCTACTGATTTCAAGAATTTCTATGCATTACTAATGTATATCTAAGTGTTTCTATCTATTTATCTGTGTGTGTGTTTGCATATATATGTAAATATATATTATGCCTGTGTATATGTGTGTGTGTGTGTGTGTGTATGTATAATATATATATATATATATATGTAGATATATATATTTATGTGTGTATGCATATGTATATTAATGCATGTATGCATATAGGCATCGGGATGGCTGTGTGATAAGTAGCTTGCTTAAGAACCACATGGTTCCGGGTTCAGTCCCACTGCGTGGCACCTTGGGCAAGTGTCTTCTACTATAGCCTCAGGCCAACCAAAGCCTTGTGAGTGGATTTGGTAGACGGAAACTGAAAGAAGCCCGTCGTATATGTGTATGTGTGTCTGAATTTGTCCCCCCAACATCGCTTGACAACCGATGCTGGTGTGTTTACACCCCCATAACTTAGTGATTCGGCAAAAGAGACTGATATAATAAGTACTAGGCTTACAACGAACAAGTCCTGGGGTCGATTTGCTCGACTAAAGGCGGTGCTCCAGCATGGCCACAGTCAAATGATTGAAACAAGTAAAGGAGTAAAAAAGAGAGAGTATATGTATATTTATGAGTGTATGCATATGTATATACATATACGTATGTGTATATATATACATATATGTTTATCAATATGTGTTGCAAAAGTCCTAATGTGAAATCATGTGTTGAAACATATTGTTGTATTTTGGGATGGTCATTTTTTTTTCTTTTTGCCAAATAAACACACGCACTATATATTTGTTCTTCACCCATTATTACTGTTCTTATTTTAACTCATGTCCATTGTTCAGAAACCTTTCATCACACATCTGTGACCCTTTCAGCAGCAGTAACAGTAACACCCACCACCACACCACATGACTAAAGACAGAAGGGAGGAGATGAGAGAGGGGGTGGAAATAATAATAATAATAATAGTAAATAAAACACAGATACAAACAGGGTACAAGACATATATGCACATACCTGTGATATGTATAAGAAATAGAAATAGATAAATATTTAAAAAATAAATAATAAATATATTTGTCACATACCTGTGATAAATATAAGAAATAGAGGTAGATAAAATAAATACATAAATCTATATAAAGGGCATAGATACAACAACATATGATGCAAACCCATACACACACACAATAACTTCATAGACAGCTGCAATAAAATCAACAACATGACTAACAGCAGCAGTGGCAGTGATAACAATGGCAATAACAACTACCATGATGGCAACACCGTGGGCGAACGCACAAACACAGTGAGATACAGGAACTGTACCAAAATTTCGGGTCTTAGGACAGCAGCAGCACAATGAAGGGAGAGGCTGGGGCTGAGGGGAAGGCCATACTGCTACTCAGAATAACAACACACACACACACACATGCACAAACACACATCACACACACACACAGACACATGAAATTGTTAGGACTATTTGGATGATAACTGACAAGAAATTAGTACATCTAAACCTTATGTGTGTATTTTCCATTTGTTGTGTCATGTTTCTGTTTAATTTTCAAAACTTTTGTGTGTGTGTGTGTGTGTGTGTGTGTGTGAATGAATGAATTCTGCCTAAAGACTAATGTAATAGGTATGTATGATAAATGCTTGGGTTGGTTTATCACTAAAACTCTGACCTGAACAGCAACTAAAACAAAATTTATGTTGTAGCTGCCTAACAAAGAATGGTTATAAGTTAGTGGTTGATATTAAAAAGAAAGAATGAACAAGCAACACATGTAGTATCACTTTAGAGCACATACTTATAATTCAAACATAATTGTAGAGTTTTAGTGTAAGTAAGGGATTGATGAATAATGCTTAAAATCTCTTACAGCTGTTTCTAGAATAGCTGTGAATATCGTGCACAGGTCATTGTGCAAAGATTTCTATATAAGCCAATTATTCTGCCTTCAAAGAGGAAGAATTATGGGACATCCTTAATAAAGAACATTAGTAGTTACCAGTTCCATTGTTGGAGAAATAAGGAATATCTTTAGTTAAAGACCTATGAACCATATGCACAGCTATTCTAGAAACAGCTGTCAGAGATATAATGCATTATTTATTAATCCTTTATGCACTGTAACTACTTTGCAATTATGTTTGAATTATAAATTACATGTTCTAAAGTAGTGGTACTACATATTTTGCTTGTCCATTCTTTTTTTCTAATATATATATAAATATATATATATATATATATATATATATATATATATATATATATATATATGTATGTATGTATGTATGCACGTATTATATTATTCTTATACAAGAATGTTGTTGGCAGTGACTTTGAAGTTTCAGCCAGCTATGCCATCATCAGACTGCAATGCATTAGAGTTAGTCTTGCCTTTATATAGTCTCTGTTCAGTTAAATTCATCTTTGGGTGTGTGGGTTTGAGTCTATTATATTAATAGCTCAAAAGCCACACTCTGTACAAACTTTTAAACTAGACAGAAATAATTGCAGAGTATCAAATGGTTGGATCAGGTGATGAAAGTTACAGAGAAGGTCATAGCCCAACTAATTAGAGAGAGGGTTGGTCTAGATGAGATACAGTTTGATTTTGTGCCACTGATGCTACATTTCTGGTAAGGCAGCTGCAGGAGAAGTACCAAACGTTTGGTGAGGAAAATGACCAGAGAGTGGTCAGCTCGAGAATGGTTTAAGCAATTTCACAATGGAGACCTGAGCCTTGAAGATTGTGAGCATAGTGGACGCCCATCTGTCATCACTGATGGTCAATTAAAGACTGTCATTGAGAAAGATCCACGTAAAACCACTCAAGAACTGACCAAAGAACTTCAAGCTAGCCAGAAAACTGCCTACAACCATTTACATGCAATTGGAAAACCAAAAAATTTTGACAAATGGGTACCACACAATTTGAATGAAAATCAGAAAATGTGAAGATATGAAATTTGCTTGTTGCTACTTCTCCGTAACCAGACTGATCCATTTCTCGACCGTATTGTAACTTGCGATGAAAAGTGGATTCTGTACAGTAATAAAAAATGTTCTTTGCAGTTGTTGGGCCAAAATGAAGCACCATACACCTTCCCTAAACCTGAGCTCTTCAAAAAAAAGGGTTATAGTGACTGACAGTCACCGTGTGGTTATGGTGACTGGTGAAGGTTATGGTGACTGTTTGACACCATTTTCTTCACCACAGCTCTTCACTATAACTTCTTAAAACCCGGAAAAACCATTACTGCAGAAACATATTGCCATGAAATTGCTAAAATGAACAAAAAACTGCTACTCTTTCATCCTAGACTGGTCAACAGAAGAGAATCAATCATTCTTCATAACAATGCTCAACTACATGTTTCACTAATGACGCTCCAGAAGTTGAGGGAGCTTGGCTACAAAGTTCTTCCCCACCCAGCTTATTCCCCAGACCTTTCTCCTACTGACTATCACTTTTTCAAGCACCTTGATGGTTTCCTGTGAGAGAAAGTGTTCAAAAATCAAACCGATGCTGAAAGTATGTTCAAAGATTTCATCAGCTCCAGAACTCCAGATATTTATGTTATCGGAATAAACAAACTTGTAACTCGGTAAAAATGTGTTGATTGCAATGGTACTTACTTTGATAAATAAAATTTCCGCATTGTTGAAATATATTGTGATGAATTTCATGTTTTAAAACGTTGCTAACTCAACCTGATATATTTTATTTTTGTATTTGGTTTGAAGAGAGAAGGTGTATTATTGAAGAAGTCACAAATAGTGATGAAAAGAACTTGACTAACAAACAAATAAATGATTTGTTAGTTGGTTAGTTGTTTAACTAGTTAACTAACAATAAAGAAGTAATATTGAACCCATGTGTGTTATTATTGGTATAATGACCCTCCCAAGATATAACAAGATGTATACATGTGTGTGTATACACACACACACAGATATATATATATATATATATATATATAATACTTGTTTCAATCATCAGACTGTGGCCTTGGTGGGTTGGTTACTACTCTCAAGGATTTTAGTGGGTTTATGAACCCCATTATGTTACCTAGTCCTTGAAAAAGAGAGGAAGATAGAATGGACTTGGTATGAAGGGAAAGGAACCTGTATGGAAGTAATTCTGCAAAATATTTTTTTGCTTGACACCATTTTCTTCACCACACACACACACACACTCTCTCTCTCTCTCTCCCCACGGTAGACTTTCACAAAGTTTCTCTCTACTAAGTTTCTTCACAGGGGGATTAAACCTGGAGCTTGAAAGAATATATTCACAGTACAGCTGTGTTTAAACATGGACCACTGCACCACTATTACACTAATTGAAATATAATGTCGTTGCACCTGTTTTTGTCATCATTATCATAATGACCACTGCCACCTCTATCCCCACCATCACTCATCCAATCATCACCACTCCCTCTGCTATCATTATCATCAACATTACTACCTTCATCACCATGACAATTATCACCACCATCATAATTCTCACTGCAATTCTGATCATCATCATCATTGTGACCATCACCACCACTGCCATCAATACCATCACTATATCATTACCAGCTAGAGGGAATTTACCATATAAGTGCTCAGTTGTCTAATTATGATAACTAAATCACCCTCAAACTCCCTATTACTTCTAAGATAGGGACCACTTATTTTAAGTTGTCCTATCCACATTTCACCTTGGGGCATCAGTCTGCAAAAGTTGAAATTGAACATCATCTGCATCAATGTCAGTAATCTGGGAGGGATGGCAAAGGTCATGAAAACTGCTCCTTTTCTGCCAATTAACTATTTAATATACGTTGGTCCCCAGCAATTAAAGTGAAGATGCTACAGGAATACTTTGTTGAATCAACCACTTCCAGAATGTCTTCATGTTGGTGGAGTGCTGTTCAACAACAAACAGTCATGTCATCATTATCCTCTCAATTAACATCATCGCCATTATCACTCTTTGTCTATTTCTGCCGACTTATATTGGATTTGATAGCAAATTTGGTTTTACTGTTTTTTTCCTGATTCTATTCTTGATTCCTCTGTTATTCTTTTCAGTTCCAGTACAAGAT
>NC_069004.1:16437174-16461378 GCF_001194135.2 Octopus bimaculoides
GGGGGGGGGGGGTTGCAAAACTTGGCATTTATTATAAACACATATCTAAGCATGACAGAATACCTCATTGCCATGAGGAACTTGGTGGTGAGATCATGAAGAAGAGACAGCTTAGTTTCCCTAATGCAACATGCAACTGTTATAACTAGAATAGCCAATGATGATTATGACAATTGTGACTACTACTGTTACTGTTGTTTGTTATGAGGACAACAACAAAAAAATGTACCTTGTGATGACAGTTTCAGGCATGGTTTCATTTTGATTCTATTTCCTTTTCTGGGTAAAATATGTAACTAGTTAAATCAGACTAGCATTTTTTTCCATCAGATCATAAGAATTTGCATATTAAGCCACACCCCTCACATCCCCAGTATCAAATCTTCAATGCTATTTCTCCACTACCAGTAAATTATAATATTCATTGGAAATGGCAGATTTGATAGAGTACTAAGAATGAAGGATTCAAAATATGAAACCAGATGTTTTTCAAAAATTTCTTTCGCCTCCCTCACCAGCTATCTACTATCTGTAAGTTTTTGTCTGGAGAAAAGGGTTATTCCTATGGCTTCAGCAAGCTGACTAAGGTTAGTAAGATTAATGTAACTGATGATAACCATGAGAAGGCTGTTTGGATATAGTGGTTGGTTAGTAAGAAAAGAGGAGAGATGAGTGAGTCATGGGTCATGGGTGGAGGTAGCCTGAGACAAGCTAGCTTCAAAGAACAGAGGCCACTATGGTAGTGGTAGAAAAACAGAATGATGAGACAGCGTGTCTATGAGCCAGAGGTTGATGTATGTTGATAAGCGTCTCCATGCCAATCAGTCAGGTGGGAACAGATTTCTTCAAGGTGCAGTCCAAGGTGTAAATATTATTTAGCGTTTGCCAGCTTCAAATGATCTTGTAACACACTGCCAATCTTGTGACCTACTGTTACCTACACTATATATAACTTCCTTGTAATACTTGATTTTGTAACACATTGTTGACTTAGTAACACACTGTATAAGTGAAAGTAGCATACCTCAGTGATTAGAATTTTAGTGTTAGAGGGCAGATGTTTAGGAATGTTAAATAATTTGGTACTGAATATAGCCCACTAAGGAAAACACATATCAATTAATTACTCTGTTAATATATTTGATTTAATTCACAAATCATTGTTGTTGTTATTGTTTAGCAACTACATTAGCTCTAATCAGGCAGATCTATGAGCATTCCAGTTGTGACAATTGCTCCTTTTTGTATTTGCTAGGAACCTAGAATCATATCAACTAAAATGTCCTTTTTTTTTTAAAGTGTTAGCGTGTGACATAAGGGAGACATGGCTGCTATTTTTAGCAGGTCCAGTAACCATGAAGAGGCTCTTTGGATCATATGTCTTACATAGACTTTAAAGCATTGAACAGTATGCTTTGTAATATTCATTATGGTTCCCTGAACTCTGAGTTCAAATCCAACTGAGGTTAAATTTGCCTTTCATCCTTTTGAGATCAATAAATAAAGCACCTGCCCAATTCCTCTGTCTGTCTCTTTCCAAAAAATCAGCTGTATGAATCTAAAGAAGGATGGGCACCACATTCCATCTCCAGGTCTGGTGTAAAAATATCCATCCAAGACATGTTTTTGTGTTATGGGTGGGCCCTAATGTGATTCCTTTGGGAGTTGAGAGCCCAAGGCAAGGCTCGTGGTGGAGTGGAAGAAATAGTGAAAAGGCGGATTGAATTCTTTTTACCTTCATTCCTTTATTCTGTGAGTTCAAATAGAAATAATGCCAAGGTTGACTCTACTGTCCATCATTCCTGGATTGATAAAAACCAAGTACTGGAGTTGATGTATAATTGACTATTGTTTCTTCCTGCAAATTTCTGGCTTTGTACCCATATAAGAAATCATCATCATCATCATCATTATATTTTCTCTATGATGAAATAGCTGAAATAGTTATATACTGAATAATTAGTTGGCATAACACTCCTTTAACCCTTTAGCTTTTAAACCGGCTATATCCAGCCCAAATATTTTGCCTATTTTATGTTCAAACCAGATAGATCTGGCCTCTCACACCTACCCTACAATGTCATTCTAAAAACAATCACATCATTTAACTCTCAAAGCTATGAGATAATGCATGATTAATTCAAGACTGTGAATAAATAAATTTTACATTTGACAAAATAATCTGAATACCAAAAAGTTATTCATTTAAATATATTTAAAAAACTTTGTTGAATAAATATATATTCAAATTGTAGTTATTTTACTTCACACATACTCCTTACACCTTTGACAGCGATATCATACAATCCTACTTTTCCCATGATAGACACCAGAGGTTGCTTGTAGATTGGTTTCAATTCATCTCTCTCAACACTGTTATCAGTTACGTGTTATATATCCACATTGTGCTTATTCACAGCTCAAGCTGATAACATAGCCTCTATGAACTTGCTGAGCTTCATAAAAATAACAACCAAATTTCTTTCAGAAATCACTACTGTTTTAAATAATGAAGGACACTGGACAGTATAGTCCTTGAGATACAAAGATAAAAAATAGTCTCATCACAGTTGGAACACTTTTGATCATTGGATTGCTCAGTCAAGGCTGACCTGGGACTGAAAATAATAATGGCAGCCTATGTGTAGCTAAGAGGACTAGGCTGTTGAGAATCATGTCTTTGCACATGACAGAATGTAGTAGTGGTGAATGAGTATGAACCTTCGACCTATCACTGGCATGGACAATGGCAGTTATGAATATGAGGGATGGGAGAAAGAGAGCAAAAACAAGTGACTTTCAAAACGAATTAGTCAAATTCTGTTGTAAATAATTTAGTTTTTGCTTTTAAAATGTGCAGGCCACAAACTAGGAAATTAGTGTGTGTGTGTTTGACTTTGTGTGTCTGTATGTGTTCATGTAATTGCATGCTTTTCTCTGTACATGAATGTGTGTGTTGAAACTTAGCATCATCAATCAACCAACAAATTGTTGAGTTAACTATTAGCTAAATAAGTGTTTTCATTTTAACATTATTTGGTGATGTGGTGCAAACAAATTCTACAATTCTGTTTTAACCCTCTTTAAAGCATTTTCACCTTTCTCATAAATCCACAAATGTACTTGATAAAGGCATGAACCCCACACAGTCTCATTTGTCTCTCTATATAAATCTGTGTTCCTTTTTGTTTAGTTTGAAATGTTGCAGAGTTGTAGATAGTCGGTGTGGCAAAGGTGAGTATGGGTAAGCTGATGGAACACATGCACAGGTATGGGTAGTCAATAAGAAGCATTTTTCTAGTCCATCAAAACTGATGAGAGGGAGAAGAGGGGATTAAGGTATACTCAGGCCAGTTCACTGCTCTGGTCAGGGATTTCATTTTAAACCTCAATAGGATTTTAACTAAGAACACAAGTGGCTACAGTAAATACTCTGAAGTATTTCATCCACCTCTCTGACAGTTCTGCCGAGGAAGTTAATGATGTGTTATTTCAGATGGCAGAGAAAAGAGTTCAGTGTGTTGAATAGGATTAGGGCCTATCATTGACTAGATCTGAAGAACAAGGGTCAATTATAGCTATTACAAAGACAGATGGGAGGTAAAAACCCAAAAAGTTAATGTTTGCAGTGAAAATTTCAGGAATTGTTGACTGGCTTTGACAACAGGAGAAGAATTTCTGTTCCCTTGTGGTGACAAACCTTTTATCAATTCTTAAGTAAAGATTTGTCATGGATTTTTAACTTTCAAATTGGAATTAAGCACCAGAAATTACAAACCCATTAAAACAATGGAATTTCCTTTTCTTTCTTTTTTTTTCTGTTTTTTGTTTGATTTAATGATTTTATTAACATCCCCATTTCCTCACCTCATTGATCAAGTTCAAGGTCATTCTATCCCCACTAGATTTGAACTCAGAAATGCACTCCACTATACTCAATGTCAGCTTGATATTTAGGTCTTCTCAGCCATATTCCAAACAGGTTACAAAACATTTTTTCAGAAAAGGAATAAAATGTAATTTAAATAATAATCTAATATGAGTTATGTTTTGTATGTATATAAACTCACACATACATTCACACATACTCCATGGCCTTTTTTCCTGTCAGTTAAAATATTTTACAAGTTTTATCATCACCTTCATATTTTATTTATTTATTTTTTAATTCATCTATTTCTCAATACACATTTCCTTTCTTCTCTCAATCTGATTATTCTAAGTATGTGTCTGATAGAGAGAGAGAGAGGGCTGAGGTCCAAGATTTCAGTTGTTCTGTTTCACTGATAATATTGCCAAGCAAAATGTCTTTGTTGCTAGGTAACAGCTTTCGTAAGCTTCTCGTCTTTACATCATCAATGTTGTTCTTTGAAAGGCTTGTCAACCTGAATTGCTGCCGCTGCACTGCTTTCTCTATAAACACACACACACATGCATGTGTGTATATTTTTTTTTTGCATAGATACTTATTTCTGTGTGTGTGTACACACAAACACACACACATACGTATATAATGAATATTTATGCCAAAAACAACTAGAAATAACTATAAAGATGAAATAATAAAAAAACTGGTTGCTTCACAACATACCACACCATTAATAATGTCCATCTATATAATTATGATACAAATTTTCAGTTAAACTCTTAACCATTAATAATTTTTAAAAACGTGGAACCAGAACCTTTTATTTGTCCCAAAACAGTCTCCTACTGTGATACTGATTTTATGTGACAGGTGTTACTTTATTATGTATTCTCTCATAACTATTTCCAAAGAGAAACCCACGTCCAGTTTGATAACTGTAGATGGTTAAAAGAGTAAGCGTGTAAGAAAGATATTCTGTTTGGTACACGAGCAGTTGTATACATAGGGTTTACAGTGAATGGAGAAGTACAAATTAAGTATTTTCTGTTCACAGGATTTTAAGAAAATTGTGGAAATTTGGAGCAACTACTCAATGGGGAAGACAACTTTTGATGGTTTGTTTTGTTTACTCAGGCATGCAAATGTATGGGTTTCTCTCTTTCAGCTTGACAATCCCTTCAGACATGACAATTTGTTTCACTGGATGTCTGTCAAGTTGCCCAAACTGTGGAGCACAGATTGGGTATTAGAAGGATCCACTGTAATGTGCGAGAGAGAAAATCATGGGTAAATACATATGATGGAGCCTGCAGAAGAGGAATATCAAAGAAATGAAGACTGATCTGAGGGTACTGTACCGCAGGAAAATGATATTTGACTGTTATAAGTGGTAAGATGCCATGCTGGTGGAGACCTGTCGAACCCATATCAGCAGGAGGGAAAAAAATGGTTGTCAAATAATGATGATTTCTGTGTCTGTCTTGTATGCTTGTGGAGAGTTGCAAGAGAGTTAAGACAGTTTAAATTTTGAAGAAGTTAGTTGTGCCCCCAGGATAAAGTTTTAGGATGTGTGGTCTTTATTTGGACAAATGGAACATACATTGACAAGATCTTTCCATAGATATCAAAAATACCCTTTAGTTCATTTTCTTCAACTTTGTTCTGTGGTTAAAACACATTGCAAATAAGTCAGAGTTCACAGAAACTTGTAGTAGTCTGCATCAGCAAAAAAAAAAAAAAAAAAAAAAATCATTCAGTAAAACTCATAAATTTAATGTTTGTATGCTATGAGAGATGAGAGTACTGGTATTTCAAGCAAGACCTTTGTTGGAAAGATATATATTTTTAATGTTAATATTTACAGTAACACTAAGAATGTAGATTTAAAGTTTACTAGTTGGTAATTTGAATGTAATTTTGCTTTTGTTCATCCTTTAACCTTCTCAAAACACTTCTGTGCACTTATATAAGTAAACATTATCATTTTTATTACTGAGCAATGTTCTCAATGAACGAAGATAGCTCCAGTTTCAATCTCTTGCTGCTGTATTTTCATTACATTTACCCTTATAAAAACAATATAACATCATCGCATTTTCCCCGTCCATTAACCTATGTTCAACTTCATGTTTTGTTGGGTTTTTTGTTTTTATATATTAAAATATTAACTGGAGAAGATATACTTTTTTTTTTGACAAAGTTTGAAAATTTTTGTTTTTAATATGCTTTTTTTTTTTTACGAAACTGACAAGAATGGTAATAGAAATATCCATATAAAATTATGAATTGAATTTCTCAACTGAGCTAGAGGAATAAATATCTCTTAAATTGGTTTGTCATGTATGTGAAGTTGTTCACAGCCAGAGAATTTGAACTTTAATCAGTACATCTGAACATATCCTCCAAACCAAGCAGCCAGATACAAAAACACAGTTGATCTGTCTCAGAGGAGGGAAAGACGCCATTTTGAGATCACGTGGCATATAGTATGGAGGAATAGAAGTTCCTGAACTGATTTTCGTATTACGAAATAAGTTTTTGCATCGTTATCATTTGTTAATCTGTTCAGTTCGCTCTGAATTAAACAAATAAAATTATTTTATAAATTATTTTTACCAAAGCCAGTGTAGTAACTGTTAATTATGTTGTATTCGAAAGATTAAAAATAGGAAAGAAAACAGATTAAAACAAATATTGCAATACAATTTTTTCCTCAAAAGTAGCTCTGCTAGAAATATTTATTGTCATGTAACTTTTCCATATATTTTGGTCACGTGTCTTCGTCGCCAGCTTTTTTGTTGTTGTTGTTTCGTTTTTTCTTTTTTTTAAGAGGAAGTTCCGTTTTGATTTCCTTTCAATGTTCGGTTGTTATGTCAGTTTAGTCCGGTGTACTGACGACTTGCTGAATTGTTACCACAGCAAGGCAACTTGACAACCAGCTAACATAACTTGAAATTACCAACATAATTATTTGAAAGCAATTTACTTGTTTTATGTGATTTTAAAAAAGTCTCCTGTTGTTGTTTAACAAGAACATCGTCAGCTCCAAAGAAAAAGAAGGAACAGCAGCAGCATCACAACAACAACATTAGTAAGAAGAGTGATGAGCGGCCATGTTTGCCTGCCAGTCACTGCGTACAGCCGACCTCCACTTACTCACTTCTTCTACATGTTCTTATATTCTACACACTTATAGCCATCCAGTCAAGCTGTCCATTAGTTCGGCCCAACACTGTTGTTTCTGTCATCCACCCTGCTACACACCGCCGCTCTCTCCGCCACCCGTCACTGACATTTCACCCTTTCACTAAAAACATCTTTACAGACATGTTGCATATTTAGCGCTTACTTCTCGCTCGCCGTTGCCATTCGTTGATGTTTGCCTCTTTTACTACTGGCACCCTGCAACAACCCAATGGATTACATTATATATACATGTATATATGAATGTATGTTATTACATAGCTAGTTGACTTTGTGGACAGACCCTACAAACGGACCTACACCGAAAGAACGAAGGCTACTTTGTAAATAATATACAATACATATACATGTATATATAAACGTGTGTGCTTGTATATAACATACATAAACTACATTGTGGTAAACACTAATGCTACGTGGAGGAAAGTATCTACCAGTTATATAATTATTATATTTGTGTGTGAACAAGGCGAGAAGGAAGAAGTCAATACGGAAAGTAAATATTTTTATTGGAAATTGAAACTTCACAAATCGTTACTCCGAGTCTCCTCGTTTCCCATTTTTACACACACACATGATTACTCGGGATCTACTCTTTAATGAAGTATATGCGAATTCATTACTATTAAATCAAAACTTTAGTTTTGTATATATTTACAAGTTGTGTATTTTTTATTGTTTTCTTTTTCTGAAAACAAAGTAAAACACGACAAAATCCCAATCAAAATTTCTATCTTTACTAAAACAACAAGGTTGATTCGTATTGAACTTCACCCATCGATCTTACTAAATGTTGTTGAAGTTTACTGTTTCTATTGTTGTTATTCTGTGAGATTAAATCAGGATTTAAAAGAAACAAAAGTTTGAGAGAAGAAAGTGATTTTTTTTTCTCTATATTTTCCACATTGCATAAATATATTGAAAGAAAATATGACACATGAATTTTTTTTTTTTAACAACATTATATCGAAGGATCACAGCAAAAGGAATTAGCAGCTCTTAAATACAAATTGGAATTTCAATTGCATTTCAATAATTCTGAATGAAATCCCCTTTTATATAGGTGTGAAAGAAAAAAAAAAACAAACTTCGATCTGATTTATGGTAAATGTTTTCAATGAAGCTATTTAAAGCTGGGAGAGACAGTCACAATTTATTTTACATACTTATTAAACAACAGAATCCTTATATTACCTTCCTTAACACACACACACACAATTCCTCTTTTTCTCTCTCACAAATATCGCTAACACTTACATACACACCCTCTTCAATAAACACATCAATCACAACGTCCCATATTCCCACTGTTTCTAAGTTTGCAGTCTTATTTAGGATTACCTTTCAAACTTAATCTTCAATTTTCATTTCAATTTCTACCCTATTATACAACTAAACTATTATTGTTGTTGCGTATATATGCATATATATTAATATATATATATATTGAGAAACAACAACGTTATAGAGAGATGTTTGTTTTACCTTGGATACCTCTCATCAGGAACACCATGATATAACTTAACGTTTTTGAGGTAAGGAACAATATAGCTCAATTCGTTACTTTGTTAAGATTGATGTAAAGTTATATTTTAATGGAACTTTATTTAAATGGTTTGTGCGCGCGTATACATACACACATGTATATATTTGAGTGACTAAATGTTAAATGCTTCTATTCCTCTTCAGTGTCCTCATATCACACACGTGTCGGTGCCTGAGGTTATCCTCTCCGAATGACTGTCCCAACAGTTTATCAGTATCTCTTTGTATATTTTATGTAGGTGTGTGTATAGGTACGTGTTTTCATTTGTGTGTGCGAGACCAGGCTCCACACACTATTGCTAGTGACTGTAATCCTACGCAGGCATGTAAGTTACGAAGGTTAATATTTATTACTCCATCTTTCTGACATGCGTGTTGAATAGTGAGTGTTTATAGGTCTCTATAAATACTAAACTATTCTCTCTTTTACTTCGTATTCCTCATATTCGGTTAAATAGTCATTGACATGCGATGATCTTAGCTAATTACTCGAATGTGACCAGTGAAAATGCTCACAATCCCCAATCGCAAGTAGTTGTCAATTAGCCAAAGAGTATTGGGGAAAATAAAAACTCTAGAATTTGTCACTGATCAATAATAAATTAACTAAATTGTTTTAACTCAGGTGCTTATACTATTCACTGTTTAGCATTATATACACATTTGTTGATACAAAGTTAACCTAGTTTATATTGTTTATACTGCCATCATGTATAATGCAGCAGTAATATATATATATATATAATTAGATAAAAATAGTTATGGCCGTCTCTGGGGTTACCCGGGGTTTCACGTCCATAGAGCGCTTGCTTTAACTGCGTCTCTTCAGGTTCTGGAGAGACGCTGTTAAAGAAAGCGCTCTATGGACGTGAAACCCTGGGTAACCCGCACAGACCGGCCATAACTATTTCTATTTCATTCCTCTACTGTTCTATAACTTAAAGTATGCTTCGCTTTCGGATTTACTGACGATACACACACACACACATACACACGGGTAAACCATGTGCTTTCTATACTTCAAGAATAGTGATAAATTTTTCTTACATCTAAAGTTTTAGTTAAACCGGTAACCGACCTAGTCATTGCGATGATCTTATGTATTTAAGATATGTCGTTGTTATACGTCACTCACATTCTGACCCAAATAATTCAGAACTGTTGGTTAACTTTACACCTACTTCATTGCTTAACTTTACAAGTTTTTTTTTTTCGTTTCGGCTTCTATAGCATTCTACACTACCATAACTACTGTTTACTTATAATACCACTACCACCACCACCCTACCTTAACGGTACATCTCTACTGTTCTCATTAATACCAACACTAGTATTTATATAGTTGTACCACTATTATATACATCTACATCACGACTGGTGGAGACCAACCACGATGGTTTTTGAAATCCAACTTTAATTTGCATCTTATTCACAGGGAAAGTACCGGTTAATTAATGCAATGTAGTGGAACATATACTATTATACAGTAACATTCTGTAGTGTATAATGTTCACAGTAAATAGCAGTTCTGTATTTTTATATGCTGTTTTATACCCACACTCACACATACATACACAACATACCGGTAATATTTACAGTACGTAAATATGAGTTTGTGTGTGTGTGTGTATATATATATATATATATATATATATATATATACACATATATATACACGCTCATATTGTAAACAAGTACACACACACACACATATATGTGTGTGTGTGTATAAATTTCTTACATACTAGATGGAAGGTTCAGATTGACCGGATATATGTATTTTGTTTACGTGCTACTGGCAGCATTCAGCCTTCCCATCCAAGTCTGTTTTAACCCAGTATTTACATCATGCTGACTATTGATAGCTTTGTGTTCCCCCGTAACCCCCCTCCCCACCAAAAGGTACTATATATATATATATATAAACCCAAAGTGATTTTTGTGAAAATGTAAATGATTAGGTGACTGGTCAGTGATCCTCCTTGCCACACACAAAACAAGTACCATCAATGTTGAGTGTGTAACATTACTGTAGTAGTAATATTACTGTCAACAGTGTGACGCTTTGGAGCTCGTTTCAGCTATCAGAAATGGCAGCTAATTCTTTTTCGAATAACACCTTACTGTCTTAAAAATGAAAAACACAAAATAGATAATGTGGTGCTAGATTTTTCAAAATAGGTGATGCTCATGGCTGGGATACTTTTTAAAATTATAGTTGTACTTGATCAACGTTGAATTGTGGCTTAGACATATTTAATTAGTTGGAGTGAACGGTTTTTTATTTTAGTTCTATAGAATATTTCTAATATTTCTCAACGAAGACTTAATTTTGTTGTTGATTTCAGAGGGAATTTTGTAACCAGATATTACAAACATTTCGTCTTAAATAGTGTGTAGTATATGTATATATAAATACGTGTATCATTATATACGGACAATAAAAGTATGTATTATTTACATACATGTACACACACGTGTGTGTGTTAATGTATATGAGCAGATTGTAGTTTCTGTTTATTGAATGTTTAACCAATTTTTATTCGCTGTGTGCATCGTAAGGGAATCGCCATAAACTTTGCTGGTAAGGGTAAAATGTAATTACTTGGTATTTTTTTTTAGAAAGCAGCCTTTATTAAAAACTAATAAAAGAAGAAAAAAAAATAATTGTTCTGTATGAAGAATCAGTTTGTTCTATATGGAAAAGGTTTTCCAAAAACGGAGTAGCAACAAAAATACAAGAAGTTTCCATGTCTGTGTGTCGACAGCCATGTGTTGGCTCCATCATCAATAATAATCTAGCACAGAATAGTTCACTGCTATTGCTTCTACCCATCGGAATTTCAGGTTGGTTAAATAAAGACCAGTTTTAAACCTGCTCCCCTCTAAGCTACTACAATTTTTTGGTTCTTAATGGCCTCCTCCTTTCTGTATGCAAAACTTCTTTTTCAGCCCTAACCTCTGTACGGGTATGTTCTTGACTATATATATATACACACACGCCACTGCAAATGTATATAAAGAGGTTTTAGTTGTCTTTTAGTTTTTAATCTCATTTTGCCAATATAAGAAATTACTGGTGCCCTTACGTCTTTATCATACACACACACACACATCTGTGTGTATTTATACCTGCACACAAAAGTATACGACTATATATTTGTTAATATATATTATATAGAGACATGTATATATGTACAGCTAATGTGATATCCTTGACCCACTTACATAGATTCTCTTTCAATATTCTACATTACTTCACTATTCTATGTTCAAATCCTATCAACAGGAGGCAATGATAAATACTGGTAACATGCAAGAATGGATACCGCCTCTAGAGCATTGCCTTGTCAGTACAAATATATGGTGTGAATAATTGTTTCTTTTCTCTGCACATTTACGTATCTATAAGTTACTTGTGTGTGTGGTTCCATTTCTAAGGTGTGTGATATGTGATTTTTAAAGCCTCCCCCATCTATGTTACATATATTCTACCCCGCCCTATATACACAGATCTTTAAAGAAGGGTAAAAATTAAAAAAAACCTGAATTTTGTTGAACATGCAGGAAGATATGGGCGGTGTGCTATTGTTTTATATATATTTACTGTTAAATTATTTTGTAAAATTTATACACTTAAAGCTCCTTGTGTCTTACTTTTTAACCACATATCTCCACTCACATAATAGTAATAATAATATTAATATTACATGGGTGGGGGAAACATGTCTTTCCTCAGATTTTGCTTTCGCATGCGTTTTTTTTTCTCTCTCTTTTTTGTACACTGTTAACCCTTTAATTTTTGCTCCTGTTGAAATTGTATATTTTATTACTTAAAAATAAAATCTTACCGATTCCCTTCCCTCTATAATCGTTCTGTCAATTTATCAAACCTTGGTGTTAATGACAGGTTTGACGCCTGACTGCCGGACACAACCCGGTTTTGTTCCCAGTTGAAAGTATTCCTCTTCAGTTTTTGTTACAATTTCCAAATACGCCTTTGTTTTGTGAAGTCGTGTGTTGTCTCCTAGTATCATATAGGGAAAACATTCCACTCTAATTTGGTTTCAGTTCCCAGTCGCGGTTCATTCTCAGTAATAATTTTGAGAAGGGCTGAATAAAATACCCCAGTTTTTCTCATTGTTTTGGTAAATCTTAGGCAATGTGTCCATGTATGAAATTAATTTTCATGACACTATCCATGGTTTTAACCAAATTTGTGGGTGGTGTTTTTGTGGTTGCTCTGGTTTCCGTTTGTCCAACAGTGACCATTCAGCTTTATCACTATTATTATATTCCGTATTTCTTCATTAGCTTTTTGCATCTTTCCACAGAGTTAATTGTTCTTTGGGTGGACATTTGTGAAGTAATGCCTAACTTACTCTTTCATGCCAGTGAACGACTGAATTGACCACACTGTTTGGTCAATCACTCTCCGAGATTTTCTTTTACATAGTGTTCATTTGTATCTGTAAAACTGGACAAACAACGTTAACCATAGCAGAATTGTGCCAAATCTCCCGTCACACAGATATACATACCAGACATGACTATTGTAAATGTTGTTTATATGTCATTTTCACTTCACCCCCTGCTGTTTCAGATTTCATTTCGTTTTGAAAAAAATTCCATTCCCCGAAAGTAAATGAACGGAGGGATAGTCGATTTAATTTTTTTTTTTTAAATCTGTAAATATGATTTTGCGTATTCAAGTGTGTTTGCCTTCAGTTTTTAATCTACCCTTGAGTTTCAATCACTCCTTTAGACACTCATTGTTGAAACTCAATACTAAAACTTTATTAATAATCATTTTTTTTTCTCTTAGAATCGTCGGACGGGAGATGTTATTTGAGAATGGATTTTGTAAATTTTTCCCAAATAAGGTGGTTAGAATTGTTGAAAAAGATTACACATGGTTTACATAGTAATTTGTGAAGCTAATTTGCAGTTTCGCACCTCTCCTTGGAAAATGTATTTAAGTTTTCGGAATCCTACGCTTTAGATGGCGATTACGAATATGTAAAAAAAAAATTTTTTTCAATTTCACCCCCACCCACTCCCAATTAATATTTTTGATTTTGTTTACTTCAAAGAAATCGTAGCGAATTGACGAACATGTGCAAATCGAAATTAAATACAGACCAAAACATTAAGGGAAAAGAATTTGTGTTTTGTATTTTTCATCCATTTATTTATTTATCTGTTTGTCTTGTCAACTAAATGTGGCGGTCCTATAGAAGAGGGCGGCGTTACTGTTGTTTTTAGCCCCAGGAAGACATTCATATCTATCTCTTTGTAACACAAAACGTGGTTTCTTGCATAATCGGAATGTCCGTCATCTAAAACAAGGGGAAAAAAGTTCAGTTTTAAATTTGTTTTTTTTTTTCTTTTTTGCATGTATTCGTAATCTCCGACATCTAAACGTAGGAATCTGAATTTTTTTTTCTCAAAAAATGCATTTTTTGAAAGATAAGTGCGAAACTGCATTAGCCCCCATATATATATATATATATATATATATATATATATATATATATTAGGATGATTCTGTGGAGGCTTCCCTCAGAAATATCGTACATACATGAAAGTTGTTTGATGGAAGGAAGTCTCTTGTGGTCTTCACAATCATATATGGTATATTGCTGTATGGATCAATACTGTATAATGGTGAAGAATCGTAATTTAATCTGTTAGATAATTATTTCAGCACAAAACTAAACTTTGTCAACATCTTGATTCAGATGTTAAACATGTAAAAACATTAACAAACTTCCACTATTAGATTCGTAATCTATGTTTCGAGGTCCGTTTATTTTACTGTTAAAATTGTTTGTTGAGAAAGGCATCAACGTCACTCATTCTTTTTTTTTTTCTTTCTATTATCAATCTTAAACATTGTACCTCTGGCGAATAATCACCATGTGCGCGCGCGCAAAACACACATGCTCTTTCTCTCACACGCACAAGTTTTAAAATGCTACTGTTCATAACTATGTAAGAATTAGTATATTTTTTCAAATATCCCACTGTTATCACATTGAGTTTATTTGCAACTTATTGCTTTTTAAACTTTTCCAAGCGGCTTGCTAGTAGTTGATAGTATCAACAGAAGCTAAACTAGGTCACTATAGTCTAAATTATTGGTTATCGGTGGCGTTTGTTGATCAATCAGAACTAGACCAGAAACATGGCATACAAAATAGCTGATCATCACTTACACGCAGGATATGGCTTTTTCTTTTTTTTTCTTTACTTCTTTAAGTATTTCACTGTTAACATACAGCAATTAGTTTTGTTCCTCTGTGTCCTGAGTTCAAATCCCACTGGGGGTGAGTTTGCTTTTATGGGGATTTTTGAAAGGTTAAAATTTAAATGCTTATAACCTTTTACCCGTGCATGCGCGCGCCTGAATGGTCTAACATCTCTGGAGGGAATTGTGACATGTTGGTGTTTCTTTAATATACAACTGTTTTTGTGTTGACTGTCTTCATTACCTCGTCGCAAAATCCGACCATTGCAACACAGTCTCGTAATGGAACCTATCTACAGTTACTTGGCCACCACCTCACAGTGAAGTGTGTTTTTGCAGCCAGCTGTGACATTCCTTATAAAGTGGTGATAACATATTGAATGGATGACCTAGAGCAACAGTGAGCTGGAAATTTCAACGAGATCTCGCAACAGTATGTTTTCGCAATTCATATGCAAATATCCTCATCCAAATAATGTTTTGAACTAGAAGCATAATTGATTTGCTGTTTAGAGTTGAAGGCCTTCTGAATAATACTTGAATCTTGGTGCGTCACTAGGAGCTGTTCTGTTAACTAAAGCAAGGATGGAAGACCAAAGTTGATTCTCCTCACCAGTATCATGTAGACAGATAAAACTAAATATAGTAAAATAGCCGACTGTGTGACCACCTTGGCTAATTGTTATATTTTCACTTTTAAAAGCAATTAAGATATAAACCAGTTGTTAATCTAATAAAACACTGTTTTGAAAGTTTTTTTTTTTCAAGTTATTCTGAATATAATAGGCATAAAATTAGTTAGGACTTGATTAGAAATTATTTTTAAAAATCATTAATATTTATTCATAGAAAAAGTTATGTCTCTGTCAAACATTTTCTCTCTTGCTCCCTCTTTATCTTGAGACTACTAGTTTCATAGTTGCAAGTTACATTTGCTGTTCAACTCAAAACTTTCCCAGTCAAGTAGAGTAAAACCTGTGACCAGGATCTCACCACAACGTTGGTGGAGGCTGTTATTTTCTGCTTTTATCAGCCTGTCATTTGCCTGCAAGTCTTCAGTTGTTTGATCCATTGAAATGCTGTATAAGTGGCTGAGTATTTCACACACGTGTGTACCCTTAATTTGATTTACAGGTTGAGTCTTTTTGAATTACAAGTACAAATCACCTGGTGTTTCTATCTAATCAGTTTTACTCATGGGTCAAGCTGATGCTATAGGAAATAACAATTACTCGGGATACAATGCGGTGGGATTGAACTTGGCACCTCGTTACAAAGCAAACATTTTAACCATTCAGCTATTCTCTCTTCCTTTATCTCTATTAAGAAAAATCTCAGTAACTGATTCCACCAGGTAGTTCATGAATGCCACTATTTGGTGGTTTCCAATTTCTATTAACCTAAATCATGTATAAAAGAATTATTGGATTAAAACGGTTGTGTGTGTTCATAATGTTTAAAAATGTATTGAACTGTTGTTATCCTGGAGACTGCTACAATACTGGTGAGGGAACAGTAGCAGATTCAGACTGTTTTCGGTTCAGCATATTTCCAGTGCTTTCTGTGGCATGTTGGAATAAATAATTTTGGTTTCTTATTTAAATCAAGTCAAAAAAAAAAAAAAAAAAAACAGGTTGGGTGCTATTACTACATTGTCATTAGTTGCTATGGTTTCTTTCTTTCCTTTAGCAGAGAACATTTCTTGAAGATGATAGAACGCCCTCAGTTTCTGTATGTGGTTACAGTAACTGGTCATGAGCTGGAAAGGGGGAATGACTGCTGGATCTTCTGGGAGTGTTACTAGTGACAAGAAATAGTTTTGTCTGTTCAATTGTATAGAGCAACATTTCTCAATCAGGGTTCCCTGGAACCCTAGGGTTCTGCAAAAGGTTCCTAGGGGGTTCTGCGAGAAAGAGTGAGATAAGCTAATGCTAATTTCATGATATATATATTTACCACATGAACTATGATGAAAAAATAGGAGAAAGGTATGGTATATAATTTTTTTTTGTGCAGGGGTTCTTTGAGACATGTAATTTATTTTAAGGATTATGCAAGGGTAAAAAGGTTGAGAAACACTGCAGAGGATGGAGCAATTTTTCATGTTTTTAGAGAGCCTGTGATCTGTTGAGAATTATCAGCATTCATGTAAAATGTGATGTGATTCCAACCGTACTTCTTAGTTCTTACTAAGATCTATGGTTGTATGGCCTTAATATTTCATCAAATTATTTCTTGGTTTGTTCTATTTCCTTATTTCAAGAGTAGTTTCTGTTGTTCAAGAGCATATTGAATAGAAGTGATTGTTAAACCAATGGAAGTTGCTGATGTTTTGTAGTAAATCATAAAGTGGCTCTTGTTGCTTTCTCTGGCTACTATGACTTCACCAACACCACCTCTATCATCTGATATTTCCTCCTCCACTCCCAGATTACACTCTCTGAATCACTGTTCCATTTGCATTGTTCACACACACACACATACAAAAATTAGTAGGGGAGGAATGATATACCACAGAGATCAAGAACTTCCAGAGACTTAATTTCATAATAAACTCCGATATACAAAAAAATCCACTGTAAATTTCCACATCATAGAACACTTTTATACACACACACAAAAGTGGGATGCTTTTTTGGGTTTTTTTGCTCTGCTACAGTTGTGTGGGCATCATTGGTATCAACTGTGATATTGTCCTCAGATCTTCATAGTATCTGAAAAAGGAAATAAGTCATGTAAACTAAGCATTCTTCTTTGAAAAAAAAATCCATTAAAATGGTAATCTATTACAATTTATTTGTAAAATAATTAAAAGAAATTTTTCTTAATAAATACTTTAAAAAGAACCTAAAATATCAAGTCAAAGAGAACAAGTTTGCTTTTGTGTAAGCTTATGAAAACCAATAGACTGTGATGTAGGATTGAAATTGAAGGTTTTCTTGTTCAGTGTGATGAATGAATTTAAAGTAGATATATAAAGATGTTTATAGAAAACTTTTTAAAAAGAATGTTATGGAACTGTGGCTGGTTGTAAAATCTGTCTTATAGTCTTCCTGCCATCTATTTTACCAAAAGAGATTCAATAATTGGAAAGCTTTCCATTTTCGAGTAATTGGAATGACAGAAGTGCAGAAAAAGTTGTTTAGCTCCGGGTCAATCATGATTGAATAATGATCAAAGATTTTCATGCCATGACCATCCTTTTCTTTTCTTTTTTTTTTAATGTTTTTAAAAACAGAGTATGATGAGAGAAACCAGCTATTAATTTTAGCAGGTTAGAGATTCCTAAAAGTGTGTAGATGTAGTACTGAATAAATTTAGGGAAGAAAGAAATGTCATTGCACTAATCTCTGATGTTCATAAATGACAAGTATGGAAGAGTAGAGAATGTTCTGAAAGTAATAAAACCTGTTGTAATTTTCATAAAGAAATATTGAGATTAGAACCAGTGCTGGAATATTTGATTTTGCTTTTAGTGATGGTAACATGGGAGTACTCCTGTTGGAAATATACTAGTTTCTGTCAAGGAGTTAAAAAGAACAACATTGTTGGCTGTTTTTTAGTTTTTGAAAAAGGACATTTTTAGTTTTCAGCTGAAAAAAGAAAATAATTTGCTGTTACATTTCAGACAAAATGTATTGGGATTATCACTGAATTGTTTTATGAAATGCTCTTCCTGTCAATAACCCTTACTTGTTTTCCAAAAGTTAGGTGTCTTATTCCACAGCTTCAAAAGCACAAAGCTGGTCGGTGATTTATTGACTGAAGAAATACCAACAGAACACCATGTAAATGTGGCTTTTGAATAAGCAAGTGCCTGGTGTAAACACACACACACACACACATATATATATATATATATGATGGTCCTTTCTTTTAGTTTTCAACTACCAAATCCACTCACAAGGCTTTGGTTGACCTGGAGCTACAGTAGAAGACATTTGTCCAGTGGAAACCCGAAACCATGTAGTTAGGAAGCAAATTTCATAATCACATAGCCATATCTTGTGCGACTCTGTTCAGTGTAACAGCAGTCAATTTTAATCAACTAAATTTTACTAGTTATCCAAACCACAAATTTTTTTTAGTTTGAATTGACTTAGATTTAGCCAGTTTGATCCATTGATAACTGTTTTCAGTCTGATAACCATTTAAATTTTTAAATTGTTTCAGCTTCAAAGCTGCAGTCGTGCTGGGGCACTACCGTTGACTGTGCTACACCTCTGATATGTGACATTTGGTGAATGAGGGAGTTTGATGCTACTGCCCTCATCTGTGTTTCCTGCTGGCAACAGTTGTGGATATTGCATTTAATAATTAGTTAATTAGTACGCACAACAGTAAATTCCTATCTAGTGTAACACTTTTCATATCAACAACATGAGGAACTCTGCTGTTATGCAAAACTGGCCATTTTAAAAAGCTCTTATTAAGACGTTTTGTTATGATTCAACTTAATAATGAGAAAGTTATTTTAACAAATCACTCCAAATTCTTGATCCGAAATTGATGGTTATTCAGTAGGAGTTGAGTGAAACCATTATATCCATCCGTTAAATTATAGTTGATTGCAAAAAAAGTAGGTTGGTTACTGACCATCTTCCATAAAACCTGATGTTAAAATGGTCAATATTTGTATTTTTCTTAGTTTTTACAAGTGTAAGATGGTATTCATGACATTCTCTCAAATTTTACTATTTTAATTTAAAATTTGTTACCACACTAAATGATTACATACTTAAGTAACATTCACCTTTATTTACAATGTCTGGTGTTAAACATTGAAGTCAAGAATAAATACATGTAGCCCAATTACAACATAGCTAAACAAACTTTTTTTCTTAAATTACAAGTTTTCGTAGAACAAATGAGAAAAAAGTCCAGCCTTTAAATTATTCCTTAACTGACCTTTCAAATACTTTGTGTGCGTGTGTGTGTTTAAGATGACAGTGAGTATATGTAGGGAACAAAAATACATGTTGGGAATTTGAAAGTGGCAATTGATGTTTTCCAAAGACAGTGTAGAACTGGAGGAAAAATGATTTAATGACATTTGTATATTTGATTAAATATTTCATGAATCGGCCTCTAAAGCAATTTTCAACATTTGTCTTGTTGCTGCAGCACTGGAATTTAAAAAAGAAACTTGTAGATTTATATGTCTTCCCTAAGGCTACTACTATATAGAGCCAACAACAATGTTCGCTTGTAAGTGGGCATACTTTATATTTTAGACAGTGTGCACATTTACTTGTTGAATTATTTTGCTCTTTACTGTTTTTACTTGTTGTACATGCTAAGATGGGTAGTTTTTAGAACTGAGTTTCAATTGCTATACCAATTATTTGAATGAGAAGTGTTAATGTGCCAGAGAAACTGAGGTGAGCAGAATAATGAGCTTTGTATTTATTTGTAACACATTGTTCAACAAGTTGGGAGTTGTAACACAAGGAATATACTCAGTAGTCATTTGTCAGGGGAGAAGTTGCCAAAAAGGTGAGGATATACAAATTGTGGTTATGGCTGTTAACAGGAATCCTAATTCTGTGGAATAGTTTTTGGAAAAGGGATCACATCAGGGGTGAAAGACCTCATCAAAAGTTCATTCGCTGTCATTTTTTACTTTTGTTGTTAAACATCACTTCTGTTTGTTGCTGAATCATCATTAAAAAGAGGTTTCTATCATTAGTGAAGAGATTTCAGTAATTGATGGAACAAATTAAGGGAAAGTTGAAATTTAATCATCCAAATCAGGCTAGCATTGAAGAGAATATGAAAAATGAAGTTGGGCAAGCAGCCAAAATTTGATCTGTTAGTGTTTTACAGAGAGAAAATGCAATATTTTTGTCTTCTGTTTTTTTTTTCTTTGAAGCCAGCTGTTTGATAACTTAGTGACATATTTCTTATATAATCTCACTCTTCTATCTAGGTCAAAACTAGGATATAATTTGCCTGATAGCCATTTTTTACTTTACTGTAGTCTCACACAAGAGACTTAAAAAGGGTCCTCTTGTATGTTGAAGTGTGACCCAATAGAGAATTTTGAGCGCTACAAACTGGCTTCTCTGAGAGTGAACTAATATCTTGGTTAGTTAGCAGTAGGTTCATGTTCTTAGTCTTTCAGTGTCTTTAAAATTCAAGACTTTCTACAAGGATAGGTGTCATTGATGATGTTGATATCTTCTAGGTTTAAGGTCCCAGATTTGGCATGGGTGTTGTCCATACATGTAATGATGTTATAAATGGTATAGTGATTTTGACAGACTGACAGGAACCAAATATTAACTGTAAACTAACTTTAGAAACCACTTCAATTTAATATTTTGTGTAGTTTCTATCACTATAATTTAATTACCATTTTTTTCCTCGTGTAGTTATGAATTTTAGCCTAGTAGCAATATGATAACTTGCATATCTCTGTCTGAAATTATGATGCCTTGTAATCTAAGTGAAATTTTCAGGTCATTTTACTATCTTCCTACTTTGTTGATATTTTTCATCACATGTCAGTACTGTCAAAAATATTTAACTATTGATAGGCAGTAATATGAAATATTGTCAATGTGCTTCAATTAAATTTGAAAATAATCAAGAAATTGTATGGGAGTATTTAATAAAATTACTAAATTCTATATTATTAAACTAGTATTTGAAAACATTACAAAATTAACAATGTGTTGGTAGAATTGTTAGTGTGGAACAAAATGCTAGTGTTATTTACTTAATGCTCCTTAGATTTGAAGTTCAAATCCCACCAAAGTCAAGTTTGCTTATCTTTCAAAGTTTGATAAAACAAAACCTGTCAAGTGTTAGGCTTCATCTAATATTCTTATGAAGCATCGTTATTGTGACTGGAACAGAGAACAAAGACTAACAAAAGGTTCTAGTGATTAAAGGTTTTGATTTACATAAGAATACTTTAACATACGTGGATTATGCCAGAAGTTGGCTCAGTCTATTATCAAAAGGGTAATCACTACCACAAACCTTACAGTAAATGTTTAACCCTGTAATGTTCCTCCTCCTCCTCTGCTACTGCAGCTATTACCACCACCAGTTTATAGTTAATTTCAAAGTATTTTGGAGATGTTATATGTGTGACTGGTTGTTGTTAGATCCAAGTATTCCTGGAATTGACAACCACCACCACTTTCTTTCATTTTTGGGTATCATATATCTTATACTTAGATATCATGGATCTAGTTCAAAACGGGGGCACCAGTATGTTCTTAACGAAACACTTTGAAACTTGGGACACTGGTAGAATGTGTCATATAAAACATCTTTTTCTCTTAGTCTTCTTAACAAAAAAACGTACATCGCAAGTAATTTCATGTTAAAGTTGTCGTATTTCTGTAATTTCAACCAATGACTGACGTCCATTCAGCCGAATAACAGTAAGTGCTGACTACGTAAACAAACGATTGTCAAACGATTTTGGCGGTGATAAAATTATTATTTCCTTGTCAAAAAATGGCTGAAGCATATTGGCAGTAGCTAATAAACCTTTCTATTATAGGCACAAGGCATGGTTTTTGAGGGAAGGAGCAAGTCAATTAGGGTTAGGGTTAGGGAAAACGAACACACGTGTGTTGCCTCTGCAAAATGTCAGAAGTAATGGAGATTAAATACGCTTTACACCGCTTAAACTGCCAAAGGAGTAACTTGTAAACAGCTGAATACTTGTCAGTGATTGGTTGAAATTATCGAAGTAAGACAATTTTTTTACATGAAATAAATGCGAATACAAAATTTTTTTTCTGTTGTATAACACAAAATAGATAAGTATACGAAGTTTGAAAGTCTTTCGGTACCAAAAACACTACATAAAACATAAATGAAAACTGGTGCCCCTGTTTTGAACAAGATCTACTAAGATAGTAGGGTATGGTTTAAGAGAAATTTTACCTGCTATTTCTTGCTGGTCAAGTGATCATGTAGAAGTTGGTGTAAGGAAGTGTTATCTGCAATATAACAATGTGCCTTGTTTTTGTGATCTTGTACAGTATGACCAGCCTCGTTCATAGATGGGTTCAATTTTGCTGTGTTGACCTGTCTTAGGCTTAGATTTAAGTATAAATTAACTGAACTGATCCTAAGTGTGTTACTGGTCCTTAATGAATTGAATTCAAGAGGTATGAAAAGCAAAGTTAATCCACTAGAAAAACTTGAAATTGTTACAGTGCCTCACCAAAGTAAGTTTATAAAATATACACTCCTCCCCATAGATTCCCTTGTTTTGGTAGTTCTGCAGAAAATAGGTTCTTGCTTCCATTATACAGTGGAGTGAAGTTTTGTTCAGAAGTGTATCCAACTTTCAAAAATAGAATATGGTATTAGGAGGAAGGCCCAGGAAGCAAGGCACTGGAAGCAAATATTCATTTTCAAATTTGTAGATCTGTCCAATAGATAGGAGCATGGAAATAAAATGTTTGAAATCTATTTTAAAGAAAAAAATAGTAAATTAAGAAAGAAATCAAATACTTCACATGCTATTCCCATCATTAGGTATTCATAAAAGACTATAATAGTTTATTTTGAGAAGCAAATTATATGAAATGTGGAGCAATCTTTTTTAAAATGTCCAAGGCAATGATAGATAGCCAGCAGGAATCTCTTAAGTAGGTAGTGGTGGTGGTGGTTCTGTTTCTATAATCCAAATGGCATGAAAGAAAAGAAAAAAAAAAGGAAACAAAAATTTAGTGTCAGAGGTACTTAATCATTTGACAAAGAGGAAGATCTAGTTTAATTCCAAAAGTCTGGCTCCAGTTTGTCTGTGGCTGGGGTGTGAAGGAGTAAGTTGTGCAGGGTAGCTACTAACCAAGCAGGACTAAAATCAAGCCAGTAGCTAGCTGTGTGCCTGTATGTATGACTAGCTCAGGCCAGAGCTAGCATAAGTAGCAGATACAGTAGTTAGTTAAGCACTTCAGTTATTCCTGACAAATTGCAAGTTAAAATCATGATCACATGATAATAAAAATAATGAGCTTTTCTAGTCGATTATTATTAAGTGTAAGATTGACTTTCAGACTGCCAAAAATTTAGATATTAATTTTAATAATTAAGATTTTTTTTTTTTTTATTAAATATTCTAAAATATTTAGGATCTTTTTTAAAACGGAGGCCACATTCATTAACGAAACACTTTGAAACTTGGAACACTGGTAGAATGTGTCATATAAAACATCTTTTTCTCTTAGTCTTCTTAAAAAAAAAAAGAAATCCATAAATTATTCCATGTTAAAGTTGTCGTATTTCTGTAATTTCAACCAATCACTGACGTCCATTCAGCCGATATACATTAAGTGCCGACTACATAAACAAACGATTCTGAAAC
>NC_069004.1:16462294-16466273 GCF_001194135.2 Octopus bimaculoides
GTAAAACAGCAAATTTAAAAAGAAAAAAGCAAATAAAACGAAGCTATGGAGATTAAATACGCTTTACACCGCTTAATCAGCCAAAGGAGTAAATGTAAACAACTGAATACTTGTCAGTGATTGGTTGAAATTATCGAAAGAAGACAATTTTTTACATGAAATAAATTCGAATACAAAAATATTTTTCTGTTGTATAACACAAAATAGATAAGTATACGAAGTTTGAAAGTCTTTCGGTACCAAAAACACTACGTAAAACATTAATGAAAACTGTGGCCCCCGTTTTAAAATAGATCCAACAAATGTAGCTGTTAAATCTCTCTCATCAAATTCTTAAAAATTGAAGCCATAAAAGCAATAAGCACCACTTAGAAACTCCCTACTGTCTTAAATATAGAGGCCACATTTCAAATCTTACATCTTGACAATAATAGCAGGGTTGTCATAAAATTAGACAGTGGTTATACAGTGAAGTTTCACCCTAATCCAGTAAACTGGGGCATTAAATATCTACATAAAAGGCACAAGTGTGATTGTGTGGTCAGAAATTTGTTTCCCAACCATATGGTCTCAGGTTCAGTTCCTCTACAAGGCACTTTTGGTTGGTCTCTAATATGGCCCAAGGCCAGCCAATGTCTTGTGAATGGAAACTGTGTGAAAGCTCCTTCTTTCTTTTCCTGAGCATCCAATAACACTGTACTTATTCCACATCCTCGCGTTGTTGTTTCTTCTTGCTTGTTCATGTTCGAATTGAATATTTGAATATATATATATATATATATATGTGCGGGTGGCACATAAAAGACACCATTTCGAGCGTGGCCGTTTTCGTGCGGGTGACACGTAAAAGCACCCACTACACTCTCTGAGTGGTTGGCGTTAGGAAGGGCATCCAGCTGTAGAAACTCTGCCAAATCAGACTGGAGCCTGGTGTTGCCATCCGGTTTCACCAGTCCTCAGTCAAATCGTCCAACCCATGCTAGCATGGAAAGCGGACGTTAAACGATGATGATGATGATGATGTATGTGTGTGTTATTGTCCCCTTGTCACAGCTTCATGTGATAATTGCAAATGAATGTCATTGTCATGTAAGTGGCATCCTTCATTTCCAATCTTCTATGAAAATATGTCTGGTCATGGGGAATATTACCTTACTTTGAAGCAGGTGAGGGTCGGTAACGGGAAGGGCATCCAGGCATAGAAACTCCACCTCAACAAATTCCATTCAACCCATGCAAACATGGAACAGTGGATGTATAATGATGATAACCCATGAATTGCTGATAAATGATTGATTGGCTATCAGTTAGAGCTCTACCGAAAACCATGCTGTCCAATGACAATTTCTCATGCTCAATATGAAAGCATTGTCAACATAACTGAGCCTAGTCACTGATACTATTTTAATGATTATCTGCAAGATTGGATCTATTTCAAAACGGGGGCACCAGTATTTTCTTAACGAAACACTTTGAAACTTGGGACACTGGTAGAATGTGTCATATAAAACATCTTTTACTCTTAGTCTTCTTAACAAAAAAACGTACATCGCAAGTTATTCCATGTTAAAGTTGTCGTATTTCTGTAATTTCAACCAATCACTGACGTCTATTCAGCTGAATAGAGTTACTGCTGGGCGGTCATAAAAATGTTATTCCCTGTGACCTATTTCATCCGGTTTAATTGTAATTTATACGCATATATTGTTTATATAATAAATTACGCTGTGCGTATCTATGTGCGTAACAATTTTAGAGTTCAGATTCTAGAGTTAGGGTTAGGGTAAGGGTTAGGGGATTAATACGATATACACCGTTACAGCGCTAACTGTTTTCAACTGAATAGATGTCAGTGATTAGTAGAAATTATCGAAATAAGACAATTTTTTACATGAAATAAATTCGAATACAAAAATTTTTTTCTGTTCTATAACACCAAATAGATAAGTATACGAAGTTTGAAAGTCTTTCGGTACCAAAAACACTACATAAAACATAAATGAAAACTGGTGCCCCCGTTTTGAAATAGATCCGCAAGATTTAAACAAAAGTCAACAAACCTGCCATCAAGTTGTTTACTGTTCATAGTTGTCACCTTACTACCGCTCATCATACTCTCTCCATTGTATTCCATTTTTAATTAACTTCAATTCTGGATTATCTCTGCTTTTTTTTTTTTTTTTTTTTTTTTTTTTTTTTTTTTTTTTTTTTTTTTTTTTTAGAATTTAGACCGGCTGTATTCAGCCGTAATATTCTGATTTATGTTCAAACTGACTGGATCTGGCCTCTCACACCTACCTTACAATGTCATTCTAAAACTAAATACATCATTGAAATCTTGAAGTTACAAGATAATGCAAGATTAATTCAAAACAGTGTGAATGAATAAAGGATTAGATATAAAGTAATCTGAATGCTAAAGGGTTAAGGTAGATGTTTTTTTCATCGCTACATGTAATTTTAATTTTTGGGCTCATATTGTTAGCAACCACGTTAATATACACTAATACAAAATCATGAAATGGGAGAGAATGTATATAAATTGAATTGACTGCGAACATGACTGGGAATCACTTTTACTGATATTGATGAAATAAAAGACAGTTGACTAACTTGGAATCAAGAGGAGTAACATAAAATGTGATTAGGTTCTCTGCCATTGATTTAATCCTAATGTTTTACTGGTATTATCACCTGAAAGACAATCTTGATTTGTGTGAGGTTTTAAATATAGTAAAAACCATAAACTTCTGTAGAGTTCAGCATTATTGGTCAGACTACAACATAGGCTACATACATGTATGTATGTGTACATATGTGAGGCTACTTACATCTATTTATATGTGCATGCATGAGGCTGTGTGTGTGTGTATATATATATATATATATATATATATACAGAGAGAGAGAGTGTTTTAATTTGAAGAAGTTAAGTCTTCATTAGGGATTATATAATCCAAGGTATTCCACTACTTCAGTCCGTATCATAATGGTAAAGTTATTTGTATATGTTTAGGATTATCGAAATTATTAATATAGAGGGGAAAACAAATAGAAGAAAATGGAAAATAAATGGATGTAATTACTGATTCATTTGCATGTTGTAGAAAGATGGTTTTTTAAAAAAACATTACAAATAAAGTGGAAGTTGAAAGCCCAAAAGAAGTTAAGACAAATGTAAGAACCTATATATATATATATATATATATATATATATATATATATATTACGGAGATGTACTTGCATAGCAAGTGACCTGATCCGAGATTGTGTGCTGGAACGAAAACAATTGCAGCATGGAGGGTGTTAATAAGCCATTTAAAATAACACACAAAAACCGTTAGATTCATTTCAATATTTAAATTTAATTTGTCAAAATATTTTCGTCGCTTTGAGACCGCGACCTGTTCACTGACAAAATTCTGTGTGTTTCTGTCAAAACCAATAAGTAGATAGGAGTTTCCAAACATGTTTAATGTCGAGAAAATTACCATATTCATACTGTTTTATGGCTGAACTTCTTCAAGGTTCAAAAAGAGCTAACTCCACTTTAAGTAACCATTATATCTTTTTATCTAACAGAGATATAATGATTACCTAAGTGGAATTAGCCCCTTTTGAACCCTGAAGAAGTCCAATCATAAAATAATATGAATGTTGCAATTATATCATCATCATCATCGTTTAACGTCCGCTTTCCATGCTAGCATGGGTTGGACGATTTGACTGAGGACTGGTGAAACCGGATGGCAACACCAGGCTCCAGTCTGATTTGGCAGAGTTTCTACAGCTGGATGCCCTTCCTAACGCCAACCACTCAGAGAGTGTAGTGGGTGCTTTTACGTGTCACCCGCACGAAAACGGCCACGCTCGAAATGGTGTCTTTTATGTGCCACCCGCACAAGCCAGTCCAGGGGCACTGGCAACGATCTCACTCGAAAATCCTACAGGAGCCAGTCAGGCGGTACTGGCAACGGGC
>NC_069004.1:16466840-16470790 GCF_001194135.2 Octopus bimaculoides
TATGCAATATACTTTGCTGTTGCGTTGTCACACACTTTTCAAAACTGAGGAGGGTATTTATATAAAATGTCAAACAACAGGGAAGGTTTTTACTTCACTCATTAGGGAACTTTTATATGCTGATGATTGTGATCTTGTCAGTCATTCTGAAACAGGTTTGCAATCTCTTGTATCTGCATTTGACTGCGCTTGTGATGATTTTGGCTTGACCATCAACTTGAAAAAAAAAACAGTTGTATCAACCTGCATGTGGTGCTGTTTGTAACCCCACTTAAAATTTTTGTTCAGAGTAAATTACTTGAGGTTGTTGATTCGTTCATCTACCTTGGAAGCTCTGTACAAACTGATGGAAATCTGGATACAGAAATGCATCAGCGAATTCCAAGGCAGCACAAGCAATTGATGGCTTGGAAGCGTGTCTGGCACTAGCAACATATACCCAACAAATCAAAGTTGGCTCTTTACAAATTACTTGTCTTTACCCTCCCTGCTGTATTCTTGTGAAAGATGGACATGTTATGAAAGACATTCTAAATTGTTAGAACAGTTCCACCAAAAATGCCTTAGTTGCATTTTAGATATTGAATGGAGTTCTTTTACTCCAAACGCAGATGTCCTTGCATCTGCAGGCATCACCTCACTTAAGGCTATGATTTTGAAAAACCAAATGAGATGATGTGACCATGTTGTTCAAATGGTAGATGAACATGCCCAAACAGCTGTTTTATGGTGAACTTGCAGAGGGAAAACGCTACTGGCTTAAATCTAAAAAGAGCATAAGGACTATTATGAAGTCACTTGGAATGGATCCAGGGTACGTAGAAACCTTTGTTTGGAATTAAGCTGGATGGCAAAAAAAAAAAGTGTGGAGTGAAAGCGATTGAAGAGGCCAGGATAAAGCATACAAGACTTGAGAGATTTAAGGAAGAATGTTACGATCGAGAAGGTGAATCACAATGACCCTTTTTGTGTGCACAGTTTGTGACAGACCATACCTTTCTTTTGCTAGTAGTGAATCTCATTTGCAAACCTTTGCACATCTTTCAATTTTTAAAAAAAAGACATTTTAAGATTCACAAAGATCAAAACTTGGAGCAGCTCCTGGTGGTCCAAGTTGGATATGCAACCTATGTGGGTGTCATTTCAAAACATTGTCTGGTTTACAAGCCACATCAGGTGCCATGATAGATCTAAGGTGTAGTTACAGGAGGTAGTCAAACTCTGCATAAGGAGTGGAACACTGCCATATATATGTGTATAGGTACTTATATATAGGTGAACACTATATATATATATATATATATATATATATATATATATATATATATATATATATATATATATATATATATATATATATATATAGGTGAGTACTATATATATATATGTGTGTATATATGTATTTGTATGCATATATGTATATATATATGTGTGTATATATATGTGTGTGTGTGTATCTATATGTGTGTGTGTGTGTGTGTATATGTCTATGTATATATGTGTGTGTGTGTGTGTATATATGTGTGTGTGTGTGTATCTATATGTGTGTGTGTGTGTGTGTGTGTATATGTCTATGTATGTGTATGTATATATGTATGCATGTGTATGTATATATGTATGCATGTGTATGCATATATATGTATATACATGTATTTATATATCTATAAATTTGACATGGGCGATTCTTGTCTTGGGATTCATGGTCAAACATAGCAGACATGAAATAGTCTAGTTTCATGCCTATGTCTGGTGTGTAGGCATATGTCGGTCAGTCCTGTCTGAGAATGTCTTTTTGGATCGATTTCCAGTCTGCTTTGTGGAAGTTCAGTTTGGAGAGATTTCAGGTGCTTCCTTTAGGCTGTATGTCTCTGGCTACTTTTGGTCCATACACAGACAGCTGTGTTCTGTTCTGTTATGATCTGAAACTAATGTCAGCATCACTTTTACATCAAGAACAATATCCGTATAGTTTGTGAAGCAGAAATCCAAAATGTTATTCACCCTAGTTGGTCTGAGCCCAACCTGCTCCATGAATAGGGCATTGGTGAGGTTGAGCAGGGATTCCACCTGTACTTCTTTGCAATGAGTCATTTCTGAGAGCATGAGGCCTTTGGACCATTTGACATTGGGGAAGTTGAAATCACCCATAAGAAATACGCTCACATGGTGTTCCAGTTTCATGAGGATTTCTTTAATTTTTGTGAGGCAATCTTCAAACTTGCCTATGCGGTTTGGAGTATCTGGTGGGTGATATGTTTTGCATATGACTACATTGTGTTGTCTTATGTATACAATTAGAGTGTCACATACTGAATTTGAGTATGACAGTAAGAGGTCTTCACGGATGTATACAGCAACTCCACCATGGCTCCTTTGCCTTCTGTCTGTTTGCAGTTTTGTATATTTTGATACATGTACTTTTGCATCCTCTATATCAGGGCTCAGATGAATTTCCACGAGTGCTATGCATAGGGCTTGATTGCATGCATCAAGGTCTCTCAGGAGAAAAAATTTGCATTTGTTTTTGTGATGCAACAAGCCCCCCAATATTTAGTAACAATATTGGCATGACGACTGCTGGCGTTAGGAAAGGACATCCCGTGTCTGTTGACTGTGGGGTCGTGCGCAAGGTTCCTTGTTTGCGCTTCATGTAACCAGGTCAGCTGCTGCACAATTTTTTGCGCCATGCTACTGCTCAGCTGCTCTTACGCATAACATCTGAAAAGCACACCGCATTTGTATATTTTTCTTTGAGACGATTGGTACCTCTCCTCAGGGAAGTATTTCTCCTTAAGGCCCCTGTAGTTTTGGTGGGGTTTTGTGTGAGCAAACCAGCAGTTTGTACTGTCTTCCCTATGCCAACATTTTGCCTTGCAGGTAAAATTTGCACATCCTTGACTGCACTCCATATTCCTTCTCTCTCTGGTGTCGGGTTCCATTGGGGCCTCCATATTTGAGTTTTTTGTTTGGTGGTTTGGGGTTTCAGTTTTAGTTATTTCATTTTTTTCACTTTCCTTTTTCTCCCCTTCTTTATGTTTGTGCTCGTGTTCTTTCCTTCCTTTTCTTGCAGTGGCACTTGCATTCATTTGCTTGTCCAATGCGTTGAGGACACCATTCCGTTGTTGGACCACTGGCAGAGAGGGACTTCTGGTTGTTGCTTTCTTAGCTTCCCTATCCTTATCAGCCTGGTTGTTCACAGGGGTGGGGAAGCCATTCTTTTGGGGAACCACTGGATCAAAGAGACTTCTGGTTTTTGCTTTGTTTTCCCTATTCTTATCAGCTTTGCCACAGTAGTTTTCCACGATGACATCAAGAGTGTCAATGTGTGGTCTGATAAGGACATAGGATTGGATGAATTCATTCTTTTTCCACTCTGCCTCATCAATGGTTCTACAGAAGCCATTGCTCTTCAGTACAGCAGTGGTGATGTTGTTTGGCAGATTGCTGCTCGCAACAGAAGATTCACTTCTTTGCTCTTCCATTTTGGTGCCATCTTCATTTTCTAAGCCAGAAGGGGAGGGAAGGATAGAGAGGAAGTGAGAGAGACAGAGGGAGGGAGAGAAGAAGAAAGACGGAGAGGGAAAAAGAGAGGGAGATAGGAAGGGAAGAGAGAGGGTGATATGAAGATGAGGAAGGGGGTGTGCAGCAATATGGAGGGAGGGGAAGGGAAAGAGAGACAAAATGAGGGAGAGAGTGGTGAGAATGAAGGATGTGAGGGAAAGGGAGAGACAGTGAGAAGAGGAGGGAAAATGAGAAGTGTATGAGGGAGAGACAAAGTGGGAAAAGGAGGAAGGTATGAAACAGGGAGAGAGGTAGATGTAGAGAGAGACAAAGGGAAGGGGAGGTAACAAGGATATGAAGGAAAGAAAAACGAAAGGTAAAGATAGAAAGGGCCGCTGCAGGAAAAAGATAAAGTGAAAAAAACAAGACGTATATATATATATATATAT
>NC_069004.1:16470800-16471602 GCF_001194135.2 Octopus bimaculoides
TACAAATTAAAAGGGTAAAGATTTATCAATTTATTAATTTATTAATAAATCAACAATTAACAATTTTTACCAAGCCCTTCAGTATGTAAGCACCATTATCGGTATATGGTGAAGCAAATGCTTGCTGATCCCTTAATTATGTTTATATATATATATATAATGTATGTATGTACAGAGTGTTAAGTGTAATTAATGTACAGAAACTGAATATTGGGAAGAAGAAAGTTGTCTGAATTTTGGGAAAAAATCTTTTTATTTCTTCATTATTATTAGCGCTTTCATTCGTTTCTTGAACTTGCCAAATAGAATTTTGTGAATGTACAAACAGCTTGTTCATTTATATAAAACAGATGTTTTTGGGGGTTTTTGTTTAGAAGAGAACATTGTTTTTGTTCAGGTGAGGTTCCATTGACAACGGAGATGAATAGATAGAAATATAGGTAGACAGAGGGGAAAAGAGAGGGAGATATGAAGGAAAGAGAGAGAGGGTGATATGAAGAGAAAGAAGGGGGTGTCGAGCAATAGCGAGGGAGAGGAGGGGAAGGGAAAGAGAGACAGTGTGAAGGAGAGAGAGGAGAGCATGAAGGATGTGAGGAGAAGGGAGACTTAGTGAGAAGAGGGGGGAAATGAGAAGTGTATGAGGGAGAAGGGGACGGTAGATGTGCAAAGAGACAAAGGAGGGGAGAGAGAAGTGAGAAAAGGAGGAAGATATGGAGATATATATATATATATATAGATGCATATGTATATATATATATGTGTGTATATATATATATATATATATATATATATATATATATAT
>NC_069004.1:16471619-16472587 GCF_001194135.2 Octopus bimaculoides
AGATGCATATGTATATATATATATGTGTGTGTGTGTATATATATATATATATATATATATATATATATATATATATACAGAGAGAGAGAGAGAGAGAGATGTATGTATGTGTATATAGAGGTACATATGTGTGTGTATGTATATATATATATGAGGCAATGACTAGTGACTGAGACCTTTGGAGATATGCTGTGCTTGAGAAGACCTGACAAGCTAAATAAGACAATAACCCGTGGTCTATGCCATTGGTGTATAACCAGCCAGCCCACTTTCTAGTGAAGTTGAACATCTTATCTGGCCACCACAGTCCCTAGATCTCAATATCATTGAACATTTATGGTGCATTTTAGCAAAACAAGTAAGGAGTCAATATCCTCCACCATCATCACTACAAGAACTGGAGACTGTTTTAGCTGAAGAATGGACAAAAATTCCTTTGGAAACAATTCAAACTTTGTATGTGTCCATGCCTCATAGAATTCAAGCTGTAATTACTACCAAAGGCAGTCTTACCCCATATTAAAATAAATTTGTTTGAAATTTTAAGGTGTTTCATTTATTTTGCGCAATCCCTGCATGTATATATAGATATGTATATAAATATATGCATATATATGTATGTATGTATGTATATCATCATCATCATCATCGTTTAACGTCCGCTTTCCATGCTAGCATGGGTTGGACGATTTGACTGAGGACTGGTGCAACTGGATGGCTACACCAGGCTCCAATCTAATTTGGCAGAGTTTCTACAGCTGGATGCCCTTCCTAACGCCAACCACTCAGAGAGTGTAGTGGGTGCTTTTACGTGTCACCCGCACGAAAACGGCCACGCTCGAAATGGTGTCTTTTATGTGCCACCCGCACAAGAGCCAGTCCAGGGGCACTGGCAACGATCTCGCTCGAAAACCCTACAAGGCCAGTCAGGCGGTACTGGCAACGGTCACGCTCAGGATAGTACATCT
>NC_069004.1:16472922-16481090 GCF_001194135.2 Octopus bimaculoides
ACGATCTCACTTGGCTTGCCGGGTCTTCTCACGCACAGCACATTTCCAAAGGTCTTGGTCAGTAGTCATCGCCTCGGTGAGGCCCAATGTTCGAAGGTCTTGCCTCACCACCTCAGCCCAGGTCTTCCTGGGCCTACCTCTTCCACGGGTTCCCTCAACTGTTAGGGAGTGACACTTTTTCACGCAGCTATCCTCATTCATTCTCACCACATGTCCAAACCAGCGCAATCGTCTCTCTTGCACACCACTACTGACGCTTCTTATGTTCAGCTTTTCTCTCAAGATACTTACACTCTGACGGGTATGCACATTTGTACCTAGGTTAACAAAGAATCAAGACATTTTTGAGTCAAGACTGTTCCAGAGGTAGGTGACTATTTGAGTGAATTAGTGTGTGTGTGTGTGTGTGTGTGTGTAGATGTACTTGAGTTATAGGTATACATGTCTCTTTAGGACAAGCTTCATATCATATGCTCGTATGTGATTGAGTGTTTTTTTCCAAATCTTCACTGGACTTGTTATATTTTGGAGATGGATGTTGTGAATCAGTTTGGTGTATTTTCTTGGAGATTCCAGCATTTTTAGATTTTTATACAAATCTGTTGTTATATAACCTTGTGCACCCATGATAATAGATACAGGTAAAAATTTATATGTTGCTTTAATTAAGAGAACTGTAAGTTCTCTGTTAGCTTTCAGTAGATGTTTTTTTTCCACAACTTTGTAATTGGCATTCACTTTGTCTGACAGTTGACTGCTAAAATAGTGCATGACTATTAGATTTGTAGTGTTGCACCAGATTGTTCTGTAGATGTATGCATTTGATATAACCATTTGGACAATCCTTCTTGTGGAAAGTATTGTAAATCATTTCAGTAATCATGTTATGTCTGATGGGAAGGTTGTACCTTGACATTTTGGGGCAGCTCCTGCTGATGAGATATCTTCCACACTTGTATGGCATAATTGACAGTTTCTATTACACATCATAGAGTTTTAGAGGCATCTTAATTTCTATTATTGATTTGGTATTTAACAGCTATCACCTGTTCATGAATAATGAAGGTCTATCTAAATGGGATGTAAGGTTTGTTACAGGTCCAAGAGAGATGACTCCTCTTCTCGATGCTGTTGGCATCCTTTAGCTTGCAGTATATGTATTCATGCCAATGTGGGTGTTTCTTCACCAAGTTTCTGTTTCAGTAGGTTAGTTCTGTTAAACTTGGGTCACGTGGAATGGCTAGGCTCTTGGAGAACCTATTTACATAATGTATTTATTCCTTCCTTTACTGTTCAGTTGTTGTATATATGATATAATGTGGTACCCATTCCCCACTCTTTAACACAGGTTTTGTCAGTATTACTGTTACTGTGAAAAATATCAGTGGTAGTCCAGTTTAATTTCTCAAAATGTTAGCACTGATACTACAAAAACATTGAGACATGATCCTATTAAATGCAGCTTTGGTTTTCATACCTGCCAAAGTCTGCTGAAATATTCCTTTGTCACTGTAGCCTTACTTTTAGCACCAACATATGCAAAATTCTCATCAATTCTGAGATATATATCTATTTATGTGTACATGTGTATGTGTGAACTTGCTTGTGCTGAGGACATTATTTTAAAACATTATCAGTGAAGCAAATCCACAAGTCTGTTTCAGTTTTGCTTATTCTTTTGTCAGTGATTGCTATATGACACTTCAGTAAGGATCAACAGATAGGCACAGCTTGAAAATAAATTCATATTTTTTAACAACCCATGTTCAACATTTAACAAAAATAGGTGGGAGGAGGTATGGGGAAAAAATTTGTTATTTCTGATTTCTTTATTACAAAAACATTGTTAAACACCCTCACTCCACAGCTTGTGTATTAATCTCTTAATCAATTTTAATTTAAATTTCTACTTCAATTCTGCTTGCTAGAGATTCTTTCATATATAATCCAATTTCCTTTTAGAAATGTTACCATAGAAATCAAGGTAAAGAATCCCTTATGAATGGATGATTTTTTTTTTTCTAATCTTTTTCTTCCTGTTCACATAATTAATTGCAGTGCTTTATGTTTAAATTTCTATTTATTTGGTTAATTTATTTTACCAAACAGCTCTGTAAGTCTTTCATGATATCAGGACATTGTGACTGCATTATCCAATCAAAAGTGTGTCATTTAAACATCGTTTTGTTTAATCTATCTCTTCTAATCCATATTGTCTAATTTAGTATGGAGACATAGCTAATATTCTCATCTCTCACAGTTTTCAAGTATATTTCTCATTGGAAATATCTTTACTGAAATATGTGTTTGTATAACTTTATTTTGTTCTCATTTTTATTTATAGTTATTTTGAGATATTGCTGGAAACTAAATCTTGTCCTTCATTTATGGCATAATGACTGTTTAACTAAGTAGTATGTGGTTTACCTGCCTTGACTATCCTATTTAACTGAGTTTAAGTACAGTGGTATAGCAGTAAGTTGTTGGAAAACATTGCATTTATTAATAAAAAATGGTGGAAAGATTGGTTAATTATTGTTTCAAATATTAGACACAAGGCTAGTAATTGGGCTGGAGATGGGTAGTTGATTACATTGGTGTTCTATATTATTGACCGTCAAAGGATGAAAAGTCAAATTGACCTAGGTGGAATTTGAGCTCAGCACATAAAGAGCTATTAAGCATTTTACCTTACAGACACGCTGATTCTGCCAGCTTACCATCTTGAGATTAGTTAATAATGCCAAGCAATAGATTAAGTACCTTTCTCTAGTCTGACCAAAGTCAAGATGATGAATTAGAATTATTATTTTTGGAGAAAATCCCTTTGCCATTTAATTACAGCTTCTATATGTTCTAAGTTCTGATCCTGCCAAGGTCAGTTTTGCTTTATCAGTCCTGTCTAGGATGAATGAAATAAAGTACCAGTCAAGCACCGTGGTTGATTACTAAACACATATTAAATGTGAATAGAATTATAATAGACGCCACCATCTTTCATCCTATTAAAGTCAGTAAATAGTATCATTAACAGATTTAATCAGCTACATAATATCATTTTCAACTACTGGTCTTGACTTAAACTATTTTAATACTGGTTTGTATTTGAAATTTTAATTAGGCTTTTGATGATTGGTTAGCATATGCACAGTATTATAAATTAATTTTTCGATGCTAATAGTTTCCTTCACTAGAACACTTACATGTTGAAGTTAGGGAAGTCTACTGCACAAAGTTGTTTAGAACCTTTTGTCAACTCAACAGACTGAAACCAAGGAGAATTATGCCCTTTATCCAGTGGTATTATGTAATGCTTAATGTTTGGCACATGTAATTGGTAGCCCAGTGTGTTTATAGTTCTTGTCTAACCTCATCTCTCTCTCTCTCTCTCTTTCTCTCTCTCTCTCTCTCTCTCTCTCTCTCTCTTTCTCTCTCTCTCTCTCTCAATGATTAAGATATTAGACTTAGATGTTTATTGTTCTAGAACACAAACCAAACAGCAATAGTTTTACAATTAATTTGATGATTCAACAGTAACTGTTTTACTCTTTTCATCTTTTATGGTTTTTATTTTTTCTGCACGTGTGTGTTTTTATATACATATATTAATGAACTAGGAAAAATAATTTGCAAAATATGCCTAACCAGTTCTTTTCCTTGATCTCATCATTGTTGAGGTTTCATTCAGTATTTTAAAGACCTAATTGAGGAGGGGATTTTAATCATTATTGTTTGTGAGGGGGAAAAATTGAACATGAATATGTTTTTTTTTTCTTGTCTCTTCTGTGTGATAATTAAATGAAGCATTTGTACAACTCTTTTGTGGAGCTAAAAGTAAAAATATCTTTTGAGCTCCATCTGCCTGTATGGGATATTACGTTAGCAAGACACAATAATTCAACAACTTCACTTTTAGTCAGTGAAATAATGATGCAACAGTAAAGTTATTTTGAACTTGGTCAAGCAGAAATGGATGCTTGTTGTTTCAATCAATAGTGTTTATGTAGTTTATTGTATTTAAGTCAATCAGCTGTATCCTTATCAAATTTCTAATAATGAAGACAAACTTGTCTTTTTCTTTTTTCCCTTGGTAAGTGTGTGTGCATGTGTGCGCTTGCATGCATGCATATCCTACTGGAGTTTATAAATGTCAGCTCTAGGAATGTGTTGAACTCTTCCAGAGTTTTCTCTACTTCATTACATATAAGTTAAGTTGAAAGCTATTTTTAACTAATTAATATACCTGAATTGACAAATTGTTCATTTGCACTATCTAACACTTGTTGAGGTCCTTTTAGCCTTTATCTGCTCTAACACTCTTACGATGTGGAGTTAGCTATCAAATAATAAGCAATAGCCCTTGAGATACTATATAGGGGGCTGTGTTGTGTATATTCTCCCATGCAGTAGTTGGATGTTTCTTTCCTGTATCTAATGTTGACCATAGTACTAAGGGAAACATAACTGGATTCAGTATAAACTGTTGACATGCAGTGGCAATGTTGAACAATTTTCATGTGTTTATATTTGTATAATCCCTGTTAATATTTGGGTTCTCTGAAAACAAACAGTATGCAGATTTTTTTTTCCTCAGGAATAATGTATTAGTTCCTCAGCCAGATTTTACTGTTACATGTTTTATCAAAGAGATGTTAGGTAAAAATCTTGATAATCATAGTGCTATTTATTTGGGTTTCTATCTTTTATGAAAGAATCCTGAATCAGGATTGAGGGACAGTTATTTGTTCACTTTCCTAATTTCTAAACAGGCAGGTTTGTGTTAGGTTTACTTTCAATATCATTTATTTTCACTGTAGTCCTTTGTTTTATATGACACACTATAGCTCTTTGTCATATTAAAGTAATCATTCAGTACTAGAGTACTTCATTTCTCCTTACAGATATACACTTTTGCTATGAAAAATTATTACAATTAGAAATACTGGCAGAAAGACTGTCCTCCAGGTTGTTTTCTGCTAGCCCCTCAAAAATATTTTCACATTTGAAGGTGATGAGCTGGCAGAAATGTTAGCATGCCGGGGGAAATGCTTAGCATATTTCCTCTGTCTTTACATTCTGAGTTCAAATTCTACTGAGGTCGACTTTGCCTTTCATCCTTTCGGGGTCAGTAAATTAAGTACCAGTTGCGTACTGGGGTCGATGTAATCGACTGGCCCCCTCCCCCAAAATTTCAGACCTTGTGCCTAGAGTAGAAAAGAATATTTTCACATTTGATTCCCAATTCTAATAATTTTTATAGTTTACGTCTAATTATTTCTTTGTATAATAGTGCTTACTTGCTTAGTAAATGTTGCTTTCATTATTTTATTATAGTAATAACCTCTCTCTTTTAAACAAACATCACGGTAATCCAACATCAGAGGGAGAAGCAATTCGTCAAGTTTACCTTCCCCTCCAAGCATCATAGAGATAACAATTCAGCTGCCCATCTGTAAGCTTTGCAGTGTGTGTGTGTGTGTGTGAGAGAGAGGGAGGGAGAGAGAGAGAGACAGACAGACAGGGGAGAGTATATGCCCACCCCCACCCCACCCGACTTTGTTACCTCATTACAGACAGAAAAATGGATACTTTTTAACAAAATTTTCTATAAATACTGTTTAGATGTTGTGGCTTCAGAGTATATAGGGATTTATGGGAAAGAATTTTTCCAAGGGGGTAGAGAGAGGAGTTTGGGAAAATTCACTTGATCTGACTTTTTTCCCCTCATAACTTTCAAGAAAATTGGTATTTTTTGCACTTCAAAACCATGGGAAGAGCATTTTCAGTAAAAAAAATAGTAAAAAATTGTTAATATTTTCAGAGGAAAAAGTGATAATCAAGACAAGTAGAAGAGTATGTCCCACAAGTCAATACTCCAACATCATCTTTCTTATTGTAGCAAACTAAATCTTCTACCTCAATTTACTCATCTCTGTGTATCTATATTTATCTTTTACTCGTTTCACTCATTGAACTGCAGTCATGCTGGGGCACTGCTTTGATGGGTTTAGTCAAATAAACTGACCCCAGTAATTTTTTCTTTTGAGTCCTGCTGCTTATTCTATTGGTCATTTGCTGAACTGCTAAGTTACGGGGACATAAGCAAACTAACATTGCTTGTCAAGTGTTGGGGTGGACACACATACATGATGGGTTTCAAACAGTTTCTGTCTGCCAAATTCACTCACAAGGTATTGGTTGGCCTAGAGTTATAGTAGAAGCTTTCCCAAGGTGGTGGGTAGAGGGACCGAGCCTGAAACCACATGATAGCATAATGAGCTACTTAACTACATAGCTATGCCTCCATTATCTTAGTTTTCCCATTAATTCCTCTCCATTGCCTTCAATTACTTCATTATGCCATGTTACACTAATAACTTCATTTTGATGTATAAACTTTTCTTTTGGGGATTGTTTTCTTTTCCTTCCTGTTTGAATTTTATCTTTTGACCTCTTAATAAGAGATGTCGTTTCAGTTTTTGGTGAGACCAACGGTCATTTGACCTAATTTGTGTATTTAGAATAATAGTCATTGGTAAAAGTATTTTGACCTAGATTGAAAGAGTTCTGGAAAAGGTTTTAAGTGGGGTTTCTGTCTCTGATGATAAAAGTGAAAAAATTTAACTTTGAAGATTCATCTGGATCAGCTAAAACTGACTGTTGCTTATTGAAACAACATTGCTATTTCACAATAGGTGAGTGGTGAAGCTAATAACCTTTTAGCTGAAGAGTCATAAATTTACATCCCCATCACTGTTTTGATGTTGTGCTCTTTGGTAAGGTCCTGTCCTGAATGCAGAGTATGTAAGAATAGGGAGAAAATAACTAATAGAGCACAAAATTGAAAGGAAATTAATGTGGTATTTTGGTTTGCACTAACTGGAATGAAGTCCTCTGCCTACATACAAATAGCCTAAAATAACCCATTTGCAATTTATATTTTCTATATAGACTGGCATTTTTGTAGAATCTGTATCAGTATTCAATCATTCATGAACCTCTTTCATTTAACCCTTTTTGATGCCAACTCCTTTCAGCTTTAAAGTGGTTTGAATTAAAACCTTCCTTAAAAATTTCATGTTAATATTTTCCCAACACCAGCACACCAGCTTAATGACTAATTTATTTTACAAAATGCATTATTTTTTAAATTAACTGAAACAAAAGTCGTATATTTCAACAGACATAGTAACAAAACTCTGCTTCAAATGGCTCATTGTGCAATTTACTTTCAATCTGACAAAAATGTTTGACAATTTGCTTAAAAGTATCGTCTCATCCTTATAGTTGCAAGAATTATACAGTCTAATATGACAACAGAAATATATTTCCTTTTATTGTCATAAAAGAACATGGAATAATCATATTTTCGTAGTATCTGTATTTGGTGACTCATAATTGTTAGTTCAAGTGATGCTCAACCTCCTCTTTGCTTTTCATTCTCCCTCTGTTGATAGAATAATTAAAAGTTATTTATTAGATTTAAGTCAGTGAACTTTACTAAATTAGCTCTTGCCAACACAGACCCAGACCATCAATATTCTGCCAAATTCTAGTAAAAAAAGAATTTTGAAGTAATTTCAGATAAAATTGTATCTGAAGTTCATGAGAGAAACCATGAAAATTTGTATTCATAATTATTGAGATGATCTGAATAGTTCAAAATAATCATGTATATTTTTACTTGAACATGTTTCTGATGGAACTGGGGTATTAAACAAGCTTTTGACCGCAAGTAGAAATAATCAATCAAAGAACAAAGAGCCTATTGCAAGGAAATTATACAGAGCTAGGCTAAACTAAAAGGAAATAACTGCTTGAAATTCTCTTGCTGATAAAGGAGCCTGTATTGTTAGGTATCCATGAGAACATTTTTTCTGTTCTGTTTAAATAACAATTAACAGTAATCAGTATGTATGTGTTCCATACACTAATGGAATCTGAGCATTCAAGGAAATTATAATATCCCTAAGCAGAAAACAATTTTACTGGGAACACATATTATTATTAATTTTTCAACATGTCTGAAAAACAGTTTATTATTATTATTATTTTTCAATATGTGCATGTATGCATGGTGTGTTCAATTTAAGGAATAATGTGTGTTGTATATAGTAATCATTTTTTTTTTTTTGTCTATTTTAAAAACATTTGATTCCTAGAATCTT
>NC_069004.1:16481104-16482228 GCF_001194135.2 Octopus bimaculoides
GGGGGGGGGGGTTGTTACTGCTTATGTATTTAATCTAATCTATCTTCATTAAAAAAAAAAAAAAACAACAGACCAAAGGTGTATCATCATTGTTTAACATTTTACTTTCCATGCTTGCATGGCTCAGATGGAATTCATTGAATCAGAGTTTTTTTTTTATGGTCAGGTGCCCTTCATGTTACCAACAATCACCTTTTTTTTCCAAGCAAGGTAGTATTTCTCCATGGCCAGACAGGTTTTTCACGGAAGACTGGAAACAAAAAGCATCATTTTTTATGATGAGGATGCTGATTTACAATCATCACATGACATTGAAATAGGTGTACACACACACACACACACACACACACGACAGGCTTCATTATATTCCCTCTACCAAATCCACTCACAAGGCTTTTTTGGGCCCAGAACTATAGTAGAAGACGTATGCCCAAGGTGGTGTGCAGTGTGACTGAACCCAAGTCCACATGGTTGGCAAGCAAGCTTCTTAAATAGCACAGCCATAACCATGCAGTCTTTATATATTTTATAACCTGATCTGGGAGCTTCTCAACTTTTGGGCAGTGTTTAGAGAGGTTTAACGTCTGAAGATGGTATTTATCAGTTTAAGATGCACTGCTCTAACTATTGAATGGTTTTACAACACTTAGTAGTTAAGGGGGAAAATAAAGTTATATATTCTTTTATTCTATTACTTGTTTCAGTCATTTGATTGCGGCCAGGCTGGAACACAGCCTTGAAGGACTTTAGTCAAACAAATTGATCCCAAGACTTACTTTTTTTTTTTTAAAGCCTAGTACTTATTCTATTGATCTCTTGCTGAACTGCTAAGTTACAGGAGCATGAACATACCCAACACTGGTTGTAAAACGATGGTTGAGGACAATCAGACACAAAGACATGCACAACAGGCTTCATTAAATATATAAATATGACAGGCTTCTTTCAGTTTCCATCTACCAAATCCACTCACAAGGCTTTGGCCAGCCCAAAGTTATGGTAGAAGACACTTGCCCAAGGTACCACACAGTGAGACTGAACCCAGAACCATGTGGTTGGGAAGCAAGCTTCTTACCACACAACCATGCCTGTACCTATATATATATATATATATATATATATAT
>NC_069004.1:16482774-16486689 GCF_001194135.2 Octopus bimaculoides
GAATACAGTAAGTGCTGACTATGTAAACAAACGATTCTGGCGGTGATAAAATTATTATTTCCTTGTCAAAAAATGGCTGAAGCATATTGGCAGTAGCTAATAAACCTTTCTATTATAGGCACAAGGCATGGTTTTTGAGGGAAGGAGCAAGTCAATTTGGGTTAGGGTTAGGGAAAACGAACACACGTGTGTTGCCTCTGCAAAATGTCAGAAGTAATGGAGATTAAATACGCTTTACACCGCTTAAACTGCCAAAGGAGTAACTGTAAACAGCTGAATACTTGTCAGTGATTGGTTGAAATTATCGAAATAAGACAATTTTTTACATGAAATAAATCCAAATACAAAAATTGTTTTCTGTTCTATAACACAAAAGATAAGTATACAAAGTTTGAAAGTCTTTCGGTACCAAAAATACTACATAAAAAACATTAATGAAAACTGGTGCCCCCGTTTTGAACAAGATCCCAATTAAGTCTATGCTGGAGCAACCACCTTAAATGTTGTCTGCAGTCAGCTACATATCTTACCACTATGTACTCTGAGTGATTCCATAGTGGTAGGAGAAAAATCTGTTGTGAAAGTAAACTGAGGCAAACAGAATTGTGAATCATGGCCAGTATCATTATACTGACTAAGATTTGAGCTCATGATCACAGAAATTCACCATACTAAAGCAGCTGTTATTGTCTTGTATATTGTTCTTTCTTTTTCTTTCATTTTTTTCTTTAATATAGTTTGTAACTTCTACCAGTTTTTGTTATGGCAAGCATCTTGCTGTATGTATATTTCCTGCTATCCTCTGTCTCTAGATGATGTAAAAACTGGCGCTCCATTGGTTACAGTGAGTGTTATTGTTAATCCAATGAACAGAACGCATGCTCCTGAAATTAATGAGCAAGTCACTGAGCATTCCACAGATACATGTAACCTTAACATAGTCTTCAAGGAGAACCAGCTTGACTCAAAATGTGCCATGGCTGGCCCTTTCAAATATAAGTACATTTTTACCATGTAAGTAGACCAGAGCAACATGAGATTAAGTGTCTTTCTCAAGGACACAATGTGCTACCAGGTATCACACTGCCTGACGATTGAGCCAAATACCCCTAACCACTAAGCCATGCACCTTCACAGATAACGTAGTAGTGCTGGTAGAGAGCTTAACAGATCCACCCATACTTTTTATCTAGCTATAGGCTGATGACAGGAGTACCTGTAATATATCAGGATTAATACACTTTGTTTTCAGATATTCTTGTTAATGATTTTCAGTAGGTTGAATTTGAATGCATCATCATCCCAAGGTGAAATCTATAAGAAGTTTATCTGCTTTACACTGGTTAATACAAGTATTAGTTCCCTTTTTATGGAATGAGGAGTACACTAAGAGAACCCTGCTAGTGTGGAAAGTAATATGAATGGATTTAATCTTTTCACACACACACACACACACACACACACACACACACACACACACACACACACACACACACACACACACACACACACACACACACGACTTGCACCTGTTTGGCAAGTGATTTGATTTAAGATAGTGTTTTGGGATTAAAACAATTACATTGTGGTAGCCATTAAAAATACACAAACACTTATATTCCCTTTTACTTGGGGTTTTTTTTTTTTTGTTATGATAATATTTATATTATTAGATGTGCGTGTGTGTGTACACAACTTTTCACACAAACATAATAACCACAAACATTTTCCACAGAATCAGCTTTAATTAAATATTTATTACATTTGATATCTCCTCACAGTCAGACCAATGATATCTACTTTTATTTATCTTCAGTTAAAACCATCCAAACAATCTCACATTTCTTTCATTTTATTTATTTTGTTTCCTGTTAATTCATGCAGATGTTAGGATGAATGAACTCAGAAATAGTGATAGGGTTAGGGTTAGGGTTAGGGGTGAAGTGAGGATGATGATGATGCAGATAAGTTATTTGAGGAGAGAAAACTGATTTTGTTATGTATTATACCCAAATGCATAAAAATAAATAAATATTGGTAGATTGCTGTTGATGATACTTATGATGTCGCTGTTAAGAAAATCTAAGCGAACTAAATCTTTATATTTTAGTTGCTGTCAGTTGAAAGTTAATTTATTTTTTAGGTGCCACACAGACAACACATTTGTTGAGAGAATGGGTAAATATGACTGATTAAATCAAACTTAGTATATCACTGATTATTGTCCCACAGAGAATTTAGAGGTGTATGAAACTGTTTAGATGGCATAAACATCTTTATTTCTCTTATCAGTCTCTTAGTAATATTGATTTTTATTTCTCACTTGGTACAAGACCAATGTTGTAAACTTGAATAAAATTACTCCAGTATGTGACTGGTATTTACATGGTAGTCTGAGTTGCAATGACAAACTGAACTTCAGAAATCTATGCATAAACAATTTTGCAAAGGATTGTCTGGTGCTTTTCTGTGTCAGAGGTCTTCACTGTAACATGAAAGAAATTTGTATTTTGTTTTGTTGATTTTCTGTTTTATTAGGAGCCATGACAGCTTATTCATGGCTAGTTTAAAAATGAATTTATTGTATTCAAATTGTTTAATTAGAAATAGATTCAATGCTAGAAATGTTGTAGGAGAGCTTAGTTAAATATACTGACTCCAGTACTGGGCTGGTCCTTATTTTATTGATGCCCAGATGGATGAAAGGCAAAGTTGCTCTCAGTAGGATTTAAACTTAGAATGTGAAGCACTGTAACCAAATGCCACAAGCTATTTTCTCTGATGTTCTAATGAGTCTACTAATTGACTGACAATAGAATAAAGATTTTTTATTTCATTCATAAGTTCTTGCTTTTGTACAAGGTTACATTTGCAAAGTAGTTATAGTTGATTGACTTGACTTGGAGTAAATAGCTGGTAGTTATTTTATTGATTCTTGAGTGTGTGTCATAGTTGAGACATTAGAGATGTCATTGAAATGAGAAAACGGCTTTAACCAGAAACTGCAAGTAGGTCATTCTCTTTTGACTGGTGCAGAGTATTTTTCTTTTATTGTAAGGCATTATTATTGTTGTTGTTGTTTGTTTTTAGAGCCTTGCATTATTTGTTCTGGCTCCTTACATTCTAAGTTTAAATCTGGCTAAGGTCAACTTTGCCTTTCATCTATCCAGGGTTGATAAAGTACCTGTCAATTGCTAGGATTGAAAGCATTGACTAACACCCCCCTCCTCAGAATTGCTGGCTTTGTGCCAAATTAGAAACTGTTGTTGTTATTAATAACAACAACAACAACACTCGGATAGTTTAAAATTTCCTTTCATTTCCCCCATCTTCAATCTTTTTTCTTTTTTCCTTTTTTCCTCCCACCCTTATCTGATCTTATCTGGGATCAGCTGGGAGCCTGGTGGGGGAAGCCCATAGTAAATTTCCCTCTGTCAGCTCCATTATCTCTTCAGTAACACATCATCAATAATGTGCTTCACTCTCAGTCATAGAGGCTGTGGTAGTGGGGCAGCGAACCATTTGTCATATTCTCAATAAGTCTTAATAAAGCTTCTATAAAGACTCAGAAATTCCAGAAAAATAATCAGCCAAGACATTGATGTTAGCAGTGGGGAGGAGTGTAATATTCTAGTTGGATGGGACCTTACTGAATAAGATTAATTCTTGTCACTACCACCTCTACCACCAAGCTGGTTAGTATCATATTGCCTGATCAGGAAGGACATCAGGGAACATTGGTTTCTCTTCATCACTTCCTTTGTCTCCCTTACCCGCAATTCATGTGATCATTCATTAGATATTATTTAAAAATTCTGGCTTAACCACCTTCACCGGCAAACACCCCTACATATCCTGCTGTCACCATCACTGCTATGATGTGTGTGTGTGTGTGTGTGTGTATATATATATATA
>NC_069004.1:16486883-16497701 GCF_001194135.2 Octopus bimaculoides
TTATTTAGTCCCTCGAAGCGTGAGGCATTACTACACAGTTAATGCCCTTTATATAAATTATTTATATATATTTATGAAAAAATGATGAATTTTTTTCATTATTTTTTTCATTATGAGGTTTTTTCACGCTGACTACTTGATAAATTCTTATAAAGAATTTATCCTATATTATATTATATTTATATATATATATATATATATATATATTATATAAATTTTCTCTCTCTCTTTCACTAATTTCATATGTGCACTATTTTTGTTCACACCTGCTTGTAACAAATTGTGGAGATGTTTGGCATACTTCATTTTTACTAAAATTTCGAAGTGAAAATCTACAGGGCTGCTAACACTTTTGTTAACTCTAAGCCATCCTTGATTAAGTAAACCTATGCTCAAAAACATTCCAGCCATGATCATCCTGTCTTTTTAGGACTACAATGTCTCATGTGTTTCCTTATTTAAGAGAATGGGGAGTCATTTTAAGGTTTCAAAAGTTTTAATAACAATGATTTGAAAGTTTATTGCAAATATTGAACTGATTTAAAATTAGTAAATCGAAGAATCCACTCTGTCGGTCAAAAAGAAAGACAAGTTTGATCGGTTTAGAATTGGTTTCTGCCTAGACTTTTCTGATGACAGCACTATGTTATGTAGTAGATGACTAGTTGTTTATCTTCCACAATATACAGCTGTATATGTTAATTCTATTGTCATTACTATCTTAATCCCTTTCATGTCACAATTACAGATTGAGTCTGAAGTACAGAGTACATTTATTTCTCTCTTTAATGTCATCATGGCTTTCAACACCATTCTTTCTTTAATCCTCTCAACTCCACTAAGCTATATAATGACAACTACCACCACATTATAACTATTTTAACTGAAAAACCCTATTGCCACAATCCACATAACTATGTACTGGGTGCGATGGGTAAACTGTCACCATTTTATATTTTTAATTTCATGCATACACATTGTTTGTTTTTAATTTTGTTGATTACACAGTATAGTAGGGTCAGTTGGGCACCGTCTGTGAGAAAAACAGCACCGTGATGCAATTCACTCTGCCAGAAATTTGGAAACAACATGCCGTATTGCTTAGCATTCACAGCAGAAGCTCCAATACAAACATTTTAGAGTGTTTGGATGTCAATCTGAGGACAGTGCAGAGGATTTGGAAAGAGTTGGATGAGTCTATTTGATGGTGATTATGAAGGTATGGCAGCTCGGAAAACTCACTCTGATCATTCTGATAAGAAAAGGACTGAATCTGTTGGTGAGATCCAGACCATGATTGCCAACGATCCCTCCAAGTCAATCAGGTCCATCTCCAGGAACATGGGAGTGTCTGAGTTTCAGGCAGGTTGTGCATGAAGACATTCAGTATTCCTCATACAAGATGAGAAAGGGCTAATTTTTTTCCCAAGCCATCAAATACGAGGAAAGACCGTGCTATGAAGCTTTTGAACAAGCTCAAGCATCCCCTCCAACTGAGCATGCTTTGGTTTTTTTCATCTGAGAAAAATTTCTGCCAGGATCAGATTGTGAACACAGAGAACAACCATTGGCTTACCATGTCCCCAAAACATGTACCAAGAGCGATAAAAATCAAACATCCAGTCAACATCATGGTGTTTGGAGTGATCACTAGTGATGTCAGCGTTATACCTCCCTTCATCTTCCCATACAGCCTCAGACTCAACATGGGGCTACATCAAGTGCTGCCCTGGGTCAAGAGGGTGGCTGCTGGAAGACCCTGTGTCTGGCAACAGGACTCTGTACCATGCCACACAAGCAGGAGAACCCAGTCATGGCTGTCAGACAATTTCTGCAACCACACCACCTCTAATATCTGGCCACCTAACTCCCCATACTGCAACCCCCTTGATTATTATGTGTGGAGTGCAGTTGAGTGAGAGACCAACAAAACTCTTTGTTACACCAAAGATAAATTGAAGGCAAGGATTATGGCAGCATTCACCAACTTAAACAAGGAGAACGTCCAGAAAAGTTGCAGGAGATTCAAAGTCATCTGGAGTCTGTGGTTGAAGCCAATGGTAATTTTATTGAATAAATTTACTTTTTAGTATTTCAAGATATGTAATTTTGGTAAATGTACCTGTTAAAATGAGATGTCAGTGTTATTTTCACTTTTGTGTAATTTACACGACAATTTATTCACCACACCCTGTAATTAATGATTTACTACAGCACATAACTTTATCCTTCAGTTAGTGTAAAATTTAAAAATAGAATGTTTGAATTTACTGGAGTTTTTGAATGCCATCATGGTTATGGATGACAAATTGTGCTTAAAACTTTAGAGTAATACTGCATCATGAGTAATATTCATTTAAAAGAAAAGCAAGCAAACAAAGGTTATATATGAAGTGACTGAAGTAGATGCTTTTTTTGTACAATGTAACTGTTTACAACCTATAAAAGCTCCAAGTGGATAGTTCTACTTGAGTGATATTAAATGGTTATATCTCTCTGTAAGTCATTTCTAATAATTGTTGGTATTTTTGTTTAGTTCTTTTATTTTTAAAGAAGAAACATCAAAATCTCTAATTCATGAATTAGACACACTGTCACAATTTTCTGTTTCCTCTAAGATAATTTGTGTGTGTGCATGCATGCGTGCTAGTTTCATGTTAAAGTTTATCAAAATCTTATTGCTGAGTGTCATCTGTGTAAGAGGGATAATTAAGTTGGTGTATGAGTTCAGAAGTTAAAATACTTGGCCTATCAACAATTTAAAATAATAATTTGACACGAAAGATTGTGAAGGGAAAGAGTAGTGTGCAAAATGCAGTTGCAGTAGCTCAGTGGCTAAGTTAGGTTGTTGGTTAAGTGCTAGTCAATCAAAAGACAATGCATACATATGATATTTGGTGTGCAAATATATGTGCTTTCAGAGCCTTCCAAACTAATATTGTTTCATCTTAGATAATAACTGGGAACATTATAATTGAAAAAGAGAATGTTAAAATGTCTTTGACCATATTTGTTGCTTGTTCTAGTTAGACTTCTTATTTACTAGCAGTAAATGTCCCATCCCACCCCATTTACTTAGATATCTCAATTCCATTAAACATGGTAAACTTCCAAAATAATGAATAACTCAAGAAAACAAAACTTTAGAAAATTGTCATAAACAAGTTTATGTTTGCTTCAACCAGTGAGAAAGTTTTTTTTTTTTTCTTTAATCTAAAATTAAAAAAAAATTTCCCTGAAAATTTCTTATTATGCATTTAAAAACATTTGTAAAACAATGAAAAACATGCATCTCAAAATGTTATGGTTACTGTTATTTGGGAGGTTCAATTCTGTATGTAGTGTTTAGCTCTCATTGTCAGGTGTTTCAAAAGGGATAACTCATTGACACCATTATTTACAGTTAGGATAGTATGTGTGTATTATGTATGTGTGTGTGTAAATTCAATGAATGGCACCCGTGCCAGTGGAGCGCTAACAGCACCATCCGAGCGGGATCATTACCAGAGCAGCATCTGACTTCCATGCGGATGGCACGTAAAATGCATCATTTGAGCGTGATCGTTACCAGCGTCGCCTTACTGGCGGTGGCACGTAAAAGACATCATTTGAGTGTGGCCGTTGCCAGTACCGCCTGGCTGGCCCCTCGTGCTGGTAACACGTAAAAGCACCCACTACACTCTGGCGTTAGGAAGGGCATCCAGCTGTAGAAACTCTGCCAGATCAGATTGGTGCAGCCATCTGATTCGCCAGTCCTCAGTCAAATCGTCCAACCCATGCTAGCATGGAAAGCGGACGCTAAACGATGATGATGATAAATGCCTGAAGATTGCAGTGGTATTGAAACTTGAGTTGTAAGGCAAGTGTGGTTTTAAATGGATTGTCTCATGAACACCTTATTCTATTCTTAACCCTCTCATTGTGGAATTTAAATGGTTATTGACAGGATTGGTGATTGTTGGGAGGAGGTTGTCCGTGTTTTTTAAGAAAGAGTGTAATTTGAGCTAGATTCGACTGCTATTTCTTGCTGGTCACAAAAATTATACTGAGCCTCCCTTATTGGTTCATATGAGATTCTGGGTAAGCTAGATGACTAAGAAGCTTTGAGAAGCCAGTGTGAATAACAAAGAAACTAGAGAAATGGTGATGAAGTATAGCGAAGTCTCTAGTGGACTCTGGTACAACTTGGTTAAAAATAGGTCATGCTTCAACTATCATTGTAGTTGCTGTTATTATGACTATCACCAATATTTATACTCTATCATCATGAAAACTACCACCTCTTCATCACATACCTATTTCTTTGGATTTTCAGCTTTTCCTGACATTAATTGTGGAAATTTCAGAAAACAATTACCACTTTTACTCACCACACAGTGCTGCTATTGCTGCTAATATCTATGGCAATATTAAATTTGGAAATTTCTGACTCACTGTGTTAGAAATGTAATATTTCAATCATTATATCCTCATTTAAGATACAGATTGAGTTCGAAACAGTCAGCTTAATTTATTTTAATGTGTGTGTGTGTGTGTGTGTGTGTGTGTGTGTGTTCGCACGCGTGCTTGCATATATATGTATTAGTGTGTATCAGTGTAATTTCCTTCTGATATTTACTCACCAAATTGTGCATGTATTTTGCTGATCTATATTGGCAAAAGATAAGTAACATTGAGAAAAACATGTAAATACAGGACTAGCCCGTAGCCTATGACAATATCAGTATGGGAGGGTGCTGAGTAAGGATTATGCAAAGATAAGAAGTTCCTACTTAAAACTAGTGAAACCAACAAAAGGATTAGTTTATAGAGATGAATCAAGGAAAATTATAGAATTTTCAGAGCGAGTTAGATGATATTAATCAGTTTCAAGATAGTTGGGTTTTTTTTTTGTTTGTTTGTCTTTTTTTCTCAAGGAAATTACACTGATATACACCAATACATAAGTGGTAAAGACATTCTGCTTAGCGAAAGCATCTGGGAAATGTATAACTGCTGTCATTCAGAGAAAAACTATTGTTTTATCGTGAGAAAAGCACTGTTGAAGTGTTAAGTGAAATTTGGCAACGGAGGATCGAATTCACGCTATGCCTGCATGAAGCCACTACAAATACATTGTGGAATAAAAAATTTACCTACTGTCATGGAAAAAGTGTAACTGTAAAAATGCAGAATTATCGGAGTAATGGGCATTCAAAAAAGTATGTATGTATAGAGATGTATAAATGAAGTCTTTAATGTTTAAGATTCAAATTAAGGAAGTGTAATGATAATGTTTAGCAGTTCAAAGGTGTGAGTAGTGAAATGCAGAATTAGGTCGGATGATCGTGAGAATCAAATATTGATCGCTTCACTTTTAAAACCTACAGGTGATATGGATTATTTCCCTTCAGTTGTTTAAATATTAGTAATATGTAGCAGATAGAAGAATCTATTGGAGGGGCTCAATTATTGATTTTTTATCAACAATCTAAGTATGTCACATGGTTTCCAGACTTGAGTTCTACTCACGTGTCAAATAGTGATATTGTATACAAAAATTAGAAATTGGACACACAAAAAATCCAATATTCAAAGTAATCGAACATTAACAATGAAATGGGTTATTTCCCTGGAGTGTTTAGGAAATTATTCTGCAGGTACTATGGGTTATTTCCCTTGGGTGCTTTTAAAAAAAAAATTTAGTTATATGAGGCAAATACGAAGGTCCCTTCCAGGGGCCATATTATAAATTTTTTCGACAATCTAAGTATGTCACGAGGTTTCCAGACATGAGTTCTACTCACGTGCCAAGTTTCATCAAAATCAATAAAACGATGTAGGAGGAGTTAGCTAACAACGCCACAAACAAACACACACCGATTTTCCATGTATGTAGTAGATACACATACATGTATACACATATGCATACATATACATGTATATATACATACATATCTATACAGATTATGTATAATTACATATATATACACATACATATTTATACATATATATATATATAAATATACATATATGTATATATATTCGGCAGCTGGCTCCGGTGGCCTCCAAGCTGTCCTCCTAGTCATGTAAACAAGAATTAGCGGGACCACTCTGGATACTCTTCCAGAGTTTCCTTGCAAGTGGTAAACTTCCCAAAAAGCACTATCTTGGGACCCTTGCTTTTTATGTGCCCAGATAGCCACCCTTGCAAGCTACATAGACGATACGAAAGTTTTGCCTAAAATACAGAACCCCAGCTATGTTGCACAGCTGCAGCAGGAGTTGGACTCAGTTTACAGATGGGCTGAGGATAATAATATGCAGTTTAATGCTGAAAAATTCCAAGTCCTGCGCTGCCAGCATCCAAAACTGAATATGAAACTTACAGGGAACACTGGTTCACTTGGAATTTCAATCCCAGAGCCTAAATCAGTGCAGGAAAATACGTTGCCGGCCATGTATATATGTGTGTGTGTATGTGTATGTATGTATATATATGTGTATGTATGTATATATATATATATATGTATGTATGTATATATGTGTATATATATGTATGTATATATGTGTGTGTGTATATATATATATATATGTATAACATTGCAGCAAGTTACAGTACAGATGTTGCATTTCTGTTTTTATACTGTAGACAATATATGGTTTATCTCTTAATAGTTGGAATTAGATATGATGGTATATTCCTTAATAATATATATATGCACACACGTGTGTGTCTATATATGTGTGTGTATATATATATATATGTATGTATATTATTAAGGAATATACCACCATATCTAATTCCAAGTATTAAGAGATAAATCATATTGTCTACAGTATAAAAACAGAAATGCAACATCTGTAGTGTAACTTGCTGCAATGTTAGCAATTGTAGCTATGAATTTGGCTGTGATTTCATCATAATTCATTGGTAATTTAGTTTGTTACTGATCTAGGAATGTCCAATGAACATGTTTATATACCTTTGTAATTGTAGTCAAAATCAGTTTTGTTTTTTCTTCTTTTGTTTACATTTAATGTATATTGATATACTGTTCATATGGAAACTGTTACATCTGCTTGCAAATAACCAAGCTTAAAAATTTAGTAGACAAAAGGCTGTAGGGTTCTATTTGCAAGCTATGTCCATTTTCCAGTTTCATTTCTTGGTTACTTTCGTTTAATTCTCAGTCATTAATGCTCCCAGAAAAGATACAAATACCACTCAATCTGATTTCCCTTCCTAAACAATTATGATAGGTTCAGTAATATACTTAATTTCCTTAAATTTTGTTTTTCATTAAAAAGAAATATTTCATTGAAGTAGTTTTGATATAGATGTGACAATATTTTTATACTCGATTTTAAAATATTTGACAGAGCTTTATAATAAGTGATGTGGAGGGGTAAATGTATAAAGTTTGTTTTACATATAATGATCTCATTATTAGTAAAGAACAGATTGGTTACTTACTCCAAGTCAGAACATGTTGGCAGGTGAGTGAACAGTATCAGAGAACAAGCTTGATAGTAAAAATTGTGGAAGTGTGTGTCATACAACTACTGAAAACTATTAATATTCAGTAATCTTAATCACTGACATTGAAGAAATTCTAATTCAGATTTTTCTACTTTATCCCAACAGATAAGTCATATTTGTATAGGGCTTTAGATACATTTCAATCCCTATTTGAAGCTATTTTATTTTATCTCCGGGAAGACATGCTTGTCACAAGTTACCATTTACTCTCTCTTAAAATCATAGGCATGAAGCCTGTTAATTGGGCCATATAGTGAAGAGTGAATGGAGAAGGTATACTGCCAAACTTGATTTGTCCATGCCACACCAAATAAAGATAAAAGCTTTTAGCTGTATCCTAACAAACCCAGTGTGTTAACACTGCAAAGGTCTAGTAACCATGGCTAGAAGAAAACCTACTTGTTTCTAACCACCCATATGCAAATGATTAAATTTGCAGTTTTGTTCAACTCTGTTAGCCTGGAAGAATGTGTAAAACAAAAAAAGAAAATGTCATTAATCAGATGAGAACCACATGCAGAAGTGACTGCTCCCCTTCCTTCCACACTAATAAACTTATTGAAAGGTAAGAAGTAAATGAGAGAGAGAGAAAAAGAAAGGAATACCAGCCATAAATTTGAAACCATGAAGTGTAGAATTATAGACAAAGAAGTACCAGGAGAGGGAGGGTTGAGGTTCAATTCTTGTTTTTACCCTCACGCCTCCAATATTCTAATGAATACCTTTCAAGTCATAGACACTATATAGTTTAACACACACAGTCTCACTTGTGATGTTTTATGGCAGTTTCACTCCAAACTTACAAATGATCATGGCTGGGTTAATGTTATTCTAATTTCCTGAGATATAATTATAATGATTGGTAGGTAGGTAGATATATATATGACTGACATCTCATCTTTCCTCATTCGCTGTTGTTTCATTATTGCTTAATTAATCCTTTTATTATTTTTTTTTTATTTTATAATTTATTCATCCGCTATCATTTGACATTCACAAGAAAAGCTAGTTGCTAAAATTCAGGAATAAACTTCAGCTATGCCAGATAGATAGGCAGATAAGCAGAGAGGTAAGGTGTATATGAAAGACAGTCACTCATTCTTCTCTGTTACTGTTTACTTTTGAATTCTGATTCACCACCACCAACTTCTCCTGTAAACTTAATCTCCCAGTAAACTGAGTCTGAATCTGTTTTGTTTCCTGGATAAAGGCATTTCACTTCACTTGTAATATCAAGAAATGTATGATTATAAAGTTTTGTGTCTAAAGTTTTTTTTTTAATAATTCATATCTATATAAAAAAAAATGCTGTTTTCTTTCTGTATAACTGTATAAAGTCGATTATTGTTCTTTTACTTGTTATTGTCATCTTGTGAAATTCTTTACTAATTACTATTAGCTTTCAGAGTGACTCAAGTTTAATGTTGTGGATGGGGTAGTTTCCATTGTCATATAGTGGTAACAGTAACAGCTGTAGTAGTGATGGTGGAGGTGGTAGTAGTAGTAGTAACCACTACTTCACTTTTCTCTTTGTTGGTATTCATTAGTTTCTGTAATTTTTTTTTTCTTTAACCCAACTAATGATTTCAATTAAATTATTCAGTTAACAAAGGTGTTTGCTTTAAATATTTGCTGTTTTAGCACATACCTGCTCTCTTGCAAAGTAATGGATGGCATTGACCCTTCATTTAACCATACCTCTCTGTCCATTAAATTTGTTTTATTATTATTAATAATAATAATAATAATAATAATAATGGTTTGTAATTTAGGCACAAAGCCAGCAATTTTGTGGGATACTTGATTAGTACTTTATTTTTATCAACACCACAGGGATGGAAAGCAAAGTTTACCTCACTGAGATTTGATTGTAAAAATTGAAGAATTGGAACAAATAGTGTAAACCATTTTTTTCCCAATTCTTTAATGATAATCCACCACCCATGTTTCTGATTTATGAAGAGAGTGGGGTTAGTCAATACCGTCTATCCCAATACTTTATCAGTACTTTATTTTCTCTACCTTGGAGGTATGAAATACAAAGTTGACTTTAGGATTTGATACAATAAATATCAAACAAGTACTGGGATTGATGAAAATGACTAACCTATTCCCATCAAAATTGCTGGCCTTGTGTTTAAATTAAAAACTGAATTGTCTGAGTTCAAATCCTTCTGAAGTCAGGTTTTCTTTTCATCTTTCCAGGAGTGATAAAATTAAGTACCAGTTAAGTACTGGAGTTGATGTCGTCAACTTGGTCTCCGCTCTCAAATTGCAGCCCCTTTTGCCATTATTATTATTATTATTATTAAAGGCAGTAAACTAGCTGAATCATTAGCACATTGGGCTAGCAGCATTTTGTCCCTCTTTACATTCTGAGTTTGAATTCTGCTGTGTTCAACTTTGCCTTTCACCTTTTCGGGATTGATAAAGTAAGTACCAGATGAGCACTGGAGTTGAAGTAATCAACTAGTCCCCTCCCCCAAAATTTCAGGCCTTGTGCCTATAGTAGAAAGGATTATTATTATTATTATTATTATTATTATTATTATTATTATTATTATTATTAAAGGTGAGTGATGAGCTGGTAGAATTGTTAGCACACCAGGAATGTTATCCCTCTTTACATTCTGAGTTCAACTTTGCCATTCTTCCTTTCGTGGTCGATGAATTAAGAACTGGTGAAACACTGGGATCAATGTAATTGACTAATCCCCTCCCCCAAAATTTCAGGCCTTATGCCTATTGTAGAAATGATTATTATTATTGCCAGTGAGCTAGCAGAATCATCAGAGCATTGGAAGAAATACTTTGCAATATTTTTCCAACCATTTGCACTATGTGTTCAAATCCCCCTGAACTCAAATTTGCATTTCATCCTTTTAGGATCAGCAAAATAAAGTGTCACTTTAATACTGGGCTCAGTAGTATTGACAACTCATCTTCCTTTCTAAAATTTCAAGCTTTGTGCCTTTACTATAAGACCCTATTTGATTGAGAGATTGGCAGAAATAATGAAGTACCAGACTAAAAACATTGCAATATTTACTATTGTCTCTTTGTTTAAACCTCAAATCCTGCCAGTGTTGACTTTTTCCCTCAACTTACTTTTCTGTCTTATTAATAAATACCAGCCAGTTCAATTACCAATTCATGTCTTTGTTCCAATTAAAAATAAAATATATATATATTTAAGGCAGCAGCTTGCTCACTCACTCACTCACTCACTCACTCACTCACTCACTCACTCACTCACTCACACACTCTCTCTCTCTCTCTCTCTCTCTCTCTCTCTC
>NC_069004.1:16497711-16503664 GCF_001194135.2 Octopus bimaculoides
CTCACTCACTCACTCACTCACTCACTCACTCACTCACACACTCTCTCTCTCTCTCTCTCTCTCTCTCTCTCTCACTCTCTCTCACACACACAGCTGGCCTAAATATACACATAAGGTATAAACATCACAATCTCCAGATTTCCATTTTTTTGTTGCAATATTATTGTAGGATCAGTGAATTCTTGGATAAACAAGTTTCGTTCCCTCAATTCAGTACCTTCATTTCTAGCACTATGTATCAAATCCTATCACTGTAAATATAAACATTATCATCCTGCCACCTCTCTTAGAAACTATTTATTGTGCACCATCTTCACAACAAATCCAGTTTTTTGCTCTGTCCTTTCTTACCCTCTTTCTTCATCTTAACATCTGGTTCACATGTTGCTACTGCAAATGATTTTCCAGTAGTAACCCTTGCAGCATGAATCAGATAAAACCCCTCCTACACACATGGACACACTGAGAGACAGTGGCTGTTCTTATTTGTCAATTACAGAAAAAAAAATTAATATAATCATATGTATATATCAGTAATTACAGGTACAAATGTGAATTTATAATCAGGATAATGATATTGTAGGTTTTGACAGTTGTTTATAAATATTTTCTTCTTTCATTGTATATTGCTTTATAACTACATACGAAAGTAATATCTTGATGATATTTTAGATAAACATTTGTGTTAATGCCTTCAGAAATATAACAGAAAATTTTCAAATCATGGAGCTTTTTGTTCTTAGATTGCACAAAAAGATAACTTTGGCAATGTAATATAAGTCTTGTGTTTAAGAGAGGTTACACTTTTTGTCAATGTTGTATTCACTCACCTCTTTGTGTGTGTGTGTATCTATATATATAAAACTGAGAATGTATGTCTTTCTGTATGTGTGAATCCCTAAAACTCGAGAAGTGCCCAACCGATTTCATTCAAATTTTACATATGCATTACTTAGGGTCCATAGAGTGTCAAGGGCTAAAGAAATTTTCAACTTCTTCAGTAATGTAGGCCTGGAGCAGTCTTTTAGATTGGTTCAGTATTACATGTCAAAAGTGAATATTGTTTCACTTTTATTCTTCCATTTTTAATTCTAACATGATAACACTAAGTCCAAAGTATATAAAAATAAGCATCATTCAATTAACAGTTCATTATCGCAGCAGTTGCAATGATGTTACAAGGTATTTACAGTTACATATTAAACCTTAAATTAACATTTCATACATGTGCTTAATATGTATATATTAAGAAATTTATCTATAATAATCATTGTGGCATTTACCATTCAATTAGCACTTCAAACATGTGCTCCTATTTGGTTCATCTATTTTCTGTATATAAAATGCTTTGTATCTCTGTTCCCAATGCATTCTCAAAAATCTCAATCAAATCAAATTTTACATGGTAATACTATAAGACCCCAGGAGTGAGAACATGTAAATTTTTGGATTAAAACAATGAAGCATTGGCACTGGTTCCATGTTAAATCTCCATGCTACATAATTTTACTTCACAAATGCTTTTCAGGAATTGACATTTGGTGCATGAGAGAGTTTGATGCAGCTGCCCTCATCTGCACCTCCTGCTGCGAAGTTTGTTTATCTGGGACACTCGACAGGAAGAGGTCCATCTTTATTTTGAAGTCACCTACATCCACCCCATACAGGTTTCTCAGGTCCTTTGCGAGGATATTGAAGAGCTGTGGACCTCTGAAGCCCAGGCTATTGTAGTATCTTGTCCTACATCTTGATGGCAAATTTGGAGTCCTTGGCAATATGCAGTGGCGCCCAGTTCTAGTATTTGTGTAACTCTCGATGTCAAAGTTTGGGACAAGTCTCTCCAGGATCTGCCAGATGTATATTATGGCATATCTTTCTTGCCTACGCTCTAAGGAATAAAGTCTTAATCTCTTGAGTCTTTCCCAATAGCTTATATGCTGCATAGAGGCTATCTTCTTTGTGTAGCTTTGTTGGATTGCCTCAAGTTCTGAGATTAATTTGACACTGGTTGGTGACCTTAGCTGAGAGCAATAGTCAAAGTGGCTTAGAACAAGTGTCCTCCAGACCAGGGGTTTTCAAACTTTTTGACTTGCGGACCCCTTTATATTTCAGGCTTTACCTTAGGGACCCCTTATAAATGCTTATGAAATTTATACATAAATATTTGCTTAAAATAACATATATTTTTACATTTATTTATTTAACAGTATTTAACAAATAGGTTTATTGTCAATTAAAAGATTTCGATTAAAAAGCATATATAAAATCAAATTGCCCATAAAAAGTATTTGCTGTCCACAGACCCCCCTGTCTTGTCCTTGCGGGCCCCTTGTAGTCCACGGACCACAGTTTGAAAACCCCTGCTCCAGACGACCATCATGGTTTCTTGATCTCTTGTTCTAAAAGTTCTAAGAATCCATCCGGTCAGCCACCTGCATTTCATTGCCAATTTAGCAACATGCACATGAAAGGATGCATCTCACGTAAATGCCCAGGTCTCACACTGACTGTGCCCCTGGGATTGCAATCCCTCCAGGTCCAGTGTATTTAATGGGTATTGCATTTAGTTTTGCATGCTGATAGCGCAAGGCCTGAAACTTTTCAGCATTAAACTGCATGCTATTCTTTTCAGCCCACTTGAATATTTCATCCAGCTCACATTGCAGGTGCATAGTGTCTTCAGGGTTCTGTATTACCTGTGAGACATTTGTATTATCTGCATAACTTGTGATCATGGCTCTCTGTGTGGCTGAGGGCCATTATGAACAGTAGTGGTCCCAAAACAGTGCCTTGCGGAACACCGCTCACTATTTGTGTATCATTGGAGGTGGCCCCATTGGCTACTACCACCTGACTTCTCTCCTTCAGAAAGTCATGAAGCCATTCTCCCAATTTTCCAACTATGCCAAGATCACGCAGTTTGTGACATATCACTCCATGATCGACTTTATCAAAGGCCTTTGCAAAGTTGAGAAATATCACTTCCACATTTGAGTGGTTAAGTAGCTATTTCAGCACCCAGTCATAGTGTTGTAAAAGCTGAGTCAGGAAGCTTCTTCCTGGTCGGAAACCATGTTGGGTGTCAGGTAGCAAGTCGTTTTCTTCTGCCTATTCGCTCCATGACCTTGCTGATGTGCGAGGTCAGAGAGAGAGGTCTGTAGGTCTTGTCCTCTGCTCTGCTACCTCCTTTATAAATAGTGCATATTTTACCCTCCTTTAGTTTTCTTGGAAGTTTGCCAGTTGCAAGGAAGCTCTGAAAAAGGGACTGCAGTGGTCTTGTTAGGACTAGTTTTCATACTTTTAGAAGCATTGCTGGGAATCCATCAGGGCCAGTAGCTGAGCTTGGGTTCATTTCATCTATAGCGCTTATTACATTGTCTTCCTTTATATTGATGTCATGGATCGTCATTGCCTCTGTTTTTATATCTGCATTGGTAAAAAAGTCAGTTGGATTGCTGACTTGAAAGTGCCCTAGGAGTGGAGTGAAAATACTTTGAATTGCTATATATGTATGTATATATATATATATATTTCTATGTATGCATATAAATTGAATATTAATTCAATTTAAAACCAAGTGGCCTAGCATATAAAAAAAATCTGAAAATTCAGTGAAAAATTGTATTACACATGTAGAAGGGATGACCACTAGGTGGACATCCGATATGCTAGAAAGAGGTCATCAATGACCCAACCACAAAGAAAAATAATGTTCTCCAGAAAAAATTTCGCAAAACACCAGAACAGGATAAAATGAGAAATATACAGAATAAAGAATTAGTTGTGTACTACAGTTTCGAACATTAATGTTTTACTTACGTAACAACATCCATGTTCTTGTCAGCACAACCATTCTAGAATCAATATAATTTGCAGAACTATACATGAATTGTCTTCATGAAATAAGACTTGCATACAGTTCTACCAATTACATTGGAGTAATTTTTCAAAATGCCTCAGCTCTGGCGCGCCAAATTTCGGAAACAATTCTGCAGAGAATAATTCACTGCAGTATATGTTGCCAGCTGGAGAATATAACTATTTAAATTATTATTTATATAGATAGGTTGATAAATTGAATATTAATTCAATTTAAAACCAAGTGGCCTAGCATATGAAAAAAATGTATTACACGTGTAATGACCAAACTGCGCCACATTAAAGAGGGACAAAAATTCAAAATCAAATCTGATTTTACTTGTACCTCAGAAAACCTTATTTATGTTATAAGATGCTCGGGCTACCTCCAAAACTACATAGGGTAAAGTTCATTGAGCAATTGAGCTGATTGGACTACTTGTGTTGTTTGTAATAGCATACAGAGCAGGAGATATTGTAATTGAGGTTCCTTGTGGTAAAATATATCTCCTATAATCCAGTATGAATAATGCCAAGTTGTTGAGTAACAGGTATTTCTCTTAGATATATCAGGAAAAACAACCAGTTATGGATGTAGGTGAGTGAGGCTGACACACTATATTGAGCAGTTTCCTAAACAAGCACTTCTGATGTTGGTACCACCATATGTGTGTGTGTGTGTGTGTGTGAGTATATAAAATGTAAAAATGATGAAATATATAGTTTTACATACTACAAACATTATTTGATATAAAATTTAATACTTACAACTTATATAATACAACAAACCACTCCAGAGCCAGACCTTTCTTTCTGTAAGGCTCAAAGCCTGTATTTTACATACTAGAAATAACTTCAATTTCAGCCTCAAACATGTGAGGTGAAACTCAAAAAGGCCGTCATTTATATATATATATATATATATAGTTCATAGATGAGAATCAGATATTCTCTCTAGCACTATTTATTTATTTATATATAATGCGGTCATTTCAATTGCATGAATTAAAAGTTGGAGGGGGACAGGATAAACTATCTGCATCAACTTGCTATAAAAGCAGGTAGTAATTGTACCTTGTACTTATTCTTAGTGCATGTTTTGAAGAGTGCAGATTGATTTTAACAGCTATTTTTTCAAAACTATAATGGAAGTGACAGAGGAGCATATTTTGCTTTATGAGTTCAATAAAGGCAATAACGCAATGAAAAGTCAAGGAATATTAATGCAGTATATGGGGATCGGACAATAAGCATAAGCCAGTGTCAATGGTGCTTCCAGAAATTCCGAGCCAGAAACTACAGCCTAGAAAATGAACCTCATCCTGGAACATCTGTAGAACTCAACGAAGATGCCCTGCAAACCCTGGTGGAATAAAATCCCATTGTAACTGTTGAACTGGTAGAGAAACTTGGATTTGGTCATTCATCAACACCTGAATGGCATTGGAAAAGTCAGCACATTAGATCAATGGGTTCCTCACAAACTTTCTGAGTCTAATCATGTGCAGTGTTTGAATGTGTGCTCTTCTTTGCTGTCATGTCTCACGAATGAACCTTTTTTGGACCAAATAGTGACTGGTGACGAGAAATGGGTTCTCTATTAAAATGTCAAGCACCAAAGACAGGGTAGGGAAAGGAGAAACACCAGCACCCCAGGCTAAAGAAGGTCTTCACCCATGTAAGGTATTGTTATCTGTTTGGTGAGATATGAAAGGTTTAGTCCACTTTGAACTTTTAAACCCAAACCAAACAATAACAAAGGAGATCTACTGCAAGCAGCTTGAGTGACTTAAGTCAGCGCAAGAAGAAAAAGAACCATTTTGATTTCAAGACGAAAGGTGTTCTTTCGTGGGGATAATACCATTTGGACAGAAAAAATATGAATTCTGTAGATGAGATCAGAACAGTACTGGAGGACTATTTTTTATCACAGACAAGTGAATTTTGGAAGAGGGGCCTTGCAAGTCTACCAGATAGGTGGAACAGCATTGTAGAAAATGGAGTATATTTTAAATTAAAAAATAACTTTATTTTAATTTTAAAAAATAAAAGAAGTATAAAAAAAACTACATTTATGGGATGACCGTATATATAT
>NC_069004.1:16504076-16520160 GCF_001194135.2 Octopus bimaculoides
TATATATATATATATATATATATATATATATATATATATATGCCCACACACACACACACACATACATGCATGTGGGTGTTGCACTCACTGTTGTTAGATTATGGGTTCAATTCCTGGACTGAGTGGCGCATAGTGTTTTTGGGCAAAACACTTCATTTCATATTGCTCCAATCCACACAGCTGTAAATGGGTAACCCTGCGATGGACTTGCTTTTTTATCAGGGGTAATGTTGGCCTGCTCTCACCTAACCAATAGGATAACATCATTTGAAAGCTAACACAAAGCAAAGCACACTGTGACCAGCAATATATAACAACATCCAATAGTCTGATCAATCATATGATTGTGTGTGTTTGTGTGTGTAAATAAGCATTCATCCTATTTTGGTGTGATCTAATCTGGTGTGTTAGGATGTTTAATGGACCAATATTTCAGTAATGTACATATCCCTTCACCTAACATAAACGTTCCTCATCCTTAACTTGTAGGAAACTTGAAGGTGATGTCCTCATCATTTAACTTAGGATTCTTTCCAATGGAAACAGTGGTTAAATAGCTAGAGTTTCTAATTTTATCCAGTCTGGGCTGTTCTTTTCTGTCTTATTACAGTTGAAATTAAAAGTACCCAGTTGATTAGTTTCACGCAAAGCTATACTAAAGATGTCTGTTTTAATTTCACCATCTACCATCTGTCTCTCTTACTAAATTATAATTTTTATTTACATTTTAATTTTGCTGCTTTTTGTTATTCTTTCAATACCTTATCCCTATATTCTAAACTTGCAGAGGTTGGCTGACTTTGCAAATGTAAACACTTTCATATTGTAAACTGTTATAGTTGACTGCACCTTCATAGTCTTCAATCACTCAACTGTGACCTAGGAGTGGTTGTATATTTATTTTATTCAGAGTGAATAAATTTGAGTAATTTGTTTTGCTAAATTTGTTACACAATCTAAAAGTTTATCTTGCAACAGAAATAAGTTCTTTTGCAGTTGACTGCTTCTCCATAATACTGACAATGATTTAGAAGCAGTTTATAAAATGTTAACATTGTGTTTAAGTTCATTTAATAGGAGTGGGTGGGTAGTTTTGGAGAATGTGAAGTTGAATTACTTTCCTAACAATAATTGCTCAAACAGAAAGAGGAATAATCTGTTGTTTTTATTGTTTTTGTGTTTTATTTACTTTGAAAGAATTCATGTGAATTGATACCCTAATGTTTCAAATGAACTTTTCAATATCAAGGAAATTCAATGGGCTATGTAGATGTTGAAGTAGTCTTATGTCCAGTACATAATAGCATAGTGTCCTGTACTTTTGGTTTGGGCATATATTGTGTTGAGTCAAAAGTTTTGCAAAGTTTTGGTAATTTATTTGCTTTTTTCGTCAAGTTACAACAAAAGCAGCTTAGTATTCATAATAGAGACTATCATGTCGTGCCATCTGAAGCCACCTTTCTGCCATTTCTTTGATCCCATGCTGATAATAGTTCTTGTTCTTCAAGGCAAAGAACTCCTTCACTGAAGCTTTCACCTCCTCTTGGTTGAGGAAGTATTGTGAGCACAGGAAGTGAGCCGTGGATTGGGTGGGACAATTAATAATCCGAGGGAGATATTTTTCCACATTTCTAACATGCGTAAGCAGTGGTTAAGCAAAGGCCAACTTCCAGAACCTGTCACCAAACATGGGCATTTCAAACACAAGGAAATCTCTGTGTCTGGTAGAATTATGAGGGGATAATTCACTATGAATTTGTTCTGGGTGGTCAAACCATCAGTGCCAACTTGTACTCTGAATAGCTGGAGTGGATGTATGCCATTGTGCAGCAAAAATATCTGGGTTATTACCTGTTCTGTTCCATAGCTTACTTCCTGCACTCATGATGCTTTATCAACTAAGAAGAGGTGAAAGCTTTAGTGAAAGAGTTCTTTGCCCCAAAAGTCAAGAGCTAGTATCAGCATGGGATGAAAGAACTTGCAGAAAAGTGGCTTCAGACAGTGCAACATTACGACCTCTTGCAAATAACCAAAATATTGCAAAATATTTTACTCAAAACAATATAATATCCAGTACCTTAAATATGAAGTTGTATATTTTTTTTGTATATTATTTTTAGTTCAGTATTTAGATTTTTATGTGCCAGGCATGTTTTAAAAATGAAGGCATAACTGTATGTTATCTATTTTAGGGTTGGTAGAGAATTAAAATTTCTTGAAGATTTGGCTCCTACATTGAGTAATTTAAATAACTGTAGAAGTTACTTCACTGATAGGTGGAACAATTATCCTCTGTGTTTGTTGCTTGCCAAAACAGTAGTATACTGAAGTAAATTGATTACAGCTTTTGGTTTTGTCCTTTTTGATTATGAGTTTGAAGTTGACTTTGTTTCTCATGTTTGTGGACTCAATAAAATATACATTGGTCAGTTGACTGCACCTCTCTAAATTGACTATAGTCCTCTCTGAAACATTTTTGAGAAACCATTATTAATTTTAATGGTTATATTCAAAAACTAACTGCTAGAATTGTAAGCAGCAGTTGCTTTGTGCCATTTATAAATATATAGTTTGTGACTTTTCATTAGATGATGTGTCTGTCTCTCACGCACGCATGCACAGCTCCCATAGTAACATTATACATGGAAGCCGTTACGTTGTTGTTCTGCCTACATAAGATCTAATCAACCTTTTAAAAAAGAAATATACTCCAAAGATTTATTTTCTGCTCACTAAAGTAAGAGAATGTTCTAATATCATTTGTTATTGTTTTTATTATTATTATTATTATTATTACTATTGTCTGTACTTTTTTTCTTTTTGATTCCATTTCAAGATCAATAGAAGTCATAGCCATTGAGAAGCTATTAATTTCAATTGCGACAATGACTAATTGTGGAATGGCTCACTTGTATAATTAATCCTTAAAAGCTAATTGTTACTTTCATTTTTATTTTTCATTTTATCTAGTTTCAGCTCATGAGCTGTGGTTTAAGTTTTGAAAGAACTAAAGTAGAAAAAAAAAGGTTTATATATTTTGTAATGTCATGAAAGATGTTTTTTGTTCATTCATTAATGTCAGTCTGAATCTCACCTAAAAAAATAGTTTTGTGTGTTTTGTTAGTTGTCTAACATTGTCACTCCTGATCATTTGTATAGGTCGAGACATGATGTATGTGTTCCCTCTGGCCTAACCAGCAATCTGTAGTGTGTGCCACTAAAATTATGTTTAGATTAAAATATTTTTAACTTTCACACAAGTAATAGGAGAGAGTCAGATTTAGTAATTTAAAATTTCTCTATTTATTTTCCGGTAATATTTCAGTAAATAGAGTAATCATATTATTATAAGACTATACCAAGAAAAATGCCTGAAAGGAAAGGGGTGGAGGTGAGAGAGAGATTCTGTGTGTGTGTGTGTGTGTGTGTGTGTGTGTGTGTGTGTGTGTGTGTGTGTGTGTGTGATGGACAATCAACTCAACATTATGGAGTGTTTTACAAGCAATATCTTAGTATTTTAATTCATGTAATATGCTATTATGTGTGGATTTTGAATGAAAGAACTTGGAATTCTTTCATTCAAAATTATTTCATTTTCTAAACCTTGGTAAAACTGCAACCTTTTCCTTTATATTTCAGTTTTTTTAAACAACTTTGTATTCACTAAAATTAAGATCTTAGGCACAACATCCAACTCTTTCTGTATTCATCTTTTGTGATACTTTGATTTGAGACTACATGCAATACTATGTTGTAAACAATATTGTACAAAGCTGACATCACATGGCAAACGGTATACCATGGTTACAGAAATAATGTATTGATACTACTAAAGCAATCATCATAGTAACAAAAGGATTCCAGTGAAAGCATTTTTTTTTTTTTTTTCAGTATTCATAGCTTGTCATTTTGAGTTCAAATCTTATCTAAATCTTTCATCTCTTCAAAGTTGCTAAAGTATCAATAATTCTCCCAGTTTCTAGTTGGTAATAGATATGATACCCATGCTACCCTTTTAGCATCAACAACTCATCTGAGTCATACAAAATCCACCTGCTTTAAAGTGTTCGTATTTAAATTTAATCCTTATGTAATAAATTTTCAAGTAAGAACCTGTTGTGAAGCTGTGTTTGAAGCAGCAGCCCACTAATAGAAAATTTAATTATTTTACTAAAACCTGTTAAATTTTTGATTATTTTCAGAATTAAATTTTAAAAAAGTAGTCATTGTAGTGCATTAGAAAATTGATGATGAAAGGGTTAATTGAAAACAGTGACTTCATATTTAATGAGTCTTCTTCTTTGTTTTTCTAAAAGGGGATTTCCTGGGGCATAGATGCTATCACTATGTTTCTCTGCAGTCATTATTCAATATAATATTGACCAAAGTCAACTTCACACTCATCAGTCTTTAGATTATTTGTAAGAAGCAAACTATGAAGAGCTCAACATCCCTGCAAACAACTTCTTTTAATCTCTGTTTTTAGGGATATTATTCTTTTACTGGCTTTATTCATTGAAATGCAACCATGCTGAGGCACCACCTTCAAGGTTTTTGGTTAATCACATCTATCTTGGTATTTGTTTTATTGAACTCAATGGCAGTGGTATTTATTCTGGCTCTTTAGGTTCTTTGTTCAAATCCTACCACGGTCAGCATTGCAATTCATCCTTCTGAGCTTAATGAAATAAAATACCAACCAGGTTCAGAGGTTGATATAAATTGGCTGCCAATCTGGTACCACCTAGCATTGAGTTGACATGATACAGTAGAGTCCCAAACTCCTGCCCAACTATGGAGTTCCAGTGATAGGTGACACACTAGTTGGAATACAGTGGTGTTCGAATAAGGATAGCAATATTATCTATTTATAACTCTATATTACATCCAACACAACAAACATGGTTCTGGCTCTGTGGTTAAAAAGTTAACTTAGCTTTGGGTTCCATTCCAATGTATGGCACCTTGGGTAGATGTCTTCAACTTTAATTCCAGATCAACCTAAGCCTCATGAGTGGATTTGATGGATAAAAACTGGGAAAAACCTATCATTATGTGTGGATGTGTGTGTTAATATCTCTTTGTTTGACAACACATGATAGCTATAAATGTGTACCACTGTTGTACAAGATGTGTTTGTTTACAATCTTCTATGGAAACCTGCATGGCTATGAGGAAATGTTACCTTGCTTTGAAAACAAATGTGAATAGGCAACAGGACCGGCCTTAAAAAATCTGTTTCAATGAATTCTGTTTAACCCATGCAAAGACACACAACCCGTCATTTACTCACAACATTTTCTCTCTAATAGTGGACTCCGTTAAAAGGGATAATCCTGAAGTAAAAAACTTATTTTATCAAATTCTATTTGTTGAACTGTTGAGTTACAAGACAAGTATCAGTTTTATTTTAGAATGGTGTAAAAAGTAAATATGGGCATATACATACATGTACAAACACAAAGCAGGTTTCTGCACCATTTATGACTATCAATTCCGCTAAACAAGATATTGGTTGACTGAAGGCTACAAGGTGCCTCAAAACAGGAGTGAACCCAGATCCAGTTCGATACAAAGTGAACTTCTTAACTACAGAGTCGTGCTTGCACCTGCAGTATTTATTTTTCAAATAAAATAGCTGTTACACTATCCTAAGATCCATTTGATAAATAGATGTGAGATATTGCATTGATAACTTCTGGAAGACTGTGATCAGTGAGTGATAATAATGTTAAACATTTAGAAACAATACAAAAGTGTTATCTTATTGACAACTCTGTAAACATCAAAATTGATATTTGCTTGTTTTCATTTATCCTTTTTTTATCTTTAAATTCATTTTCTGTAAAAAGTCAACTTTGAATCCAATGGTCTTATGGCTAGAATCTCCACAGGGTCTTCACCCAATACATTGAAGTGCCTTCCTCTTGCTCTCAGTATGTTACAAAGTACTGGCCACAAGGAAGCCTAAGGCACAATGTGAGTTAAGTCCCCTCTCCTGACACACACCAAAACATATACAGTAGATTTGACAAAATATAAGCTAGTAATCTAACATCTTAACTGATTCCTCAACCCCACATTTTAGAGAGATTAACTTGTAATAACCAATTTAAGTTTCCTCTCCTGTGATCCACTCAATTCACTCTAATATATTCAACATATTTGCTACTCTTACAACACTTATAGTTGAGGATCCACTCAATATTAAATTACATTGCACAAAAACTGCACAAGAGTTGCATACAATGCACATTGTATTGCAGTAACATAAATTAACTGTCCCTCAGGCCACTCTCTTTGCTCAGTAAAAAGACTGTAGCACCTGTACATTGTCTACATTCATATATGTATGCAGTTAACTGACTATGCTGCCTTTTTACACATTGCTGCACATACACTAGTTGTATTTGTAACATTTTTTTCTATTGCATATAACAAAATGATTTTATAATTTTTAAAACTCAAAGCACTGAGTTTGTCTGGTGTATGTCATTGTGGACGTGGTGTGTGATCCAATTACTCATACAAACTTGTATTTGAATAATGTTTATCTTGGTTAGGATTTAAGTGTGTGTGTGTGTGTGTGTGTGTGTGTGTGTGAAGAACTTTAACTATCAGGATCCAAATACATAGTACAGCATCTTGGGCAAGTGTCTTAGATTTGGCTCAACCATGAACTATTTTGACTGGACCAGTTTCATCAAATTGCGTCACACTGATTCAGACCGAGGATTATATTTAGTTAAAAGTGTCTGTGAAATACTCTACCTTTTATAGTAAGTGGGTGGTTCGGTTGATCTTATCATTGAACCCATGGACAATCATTTCTTGTTAGCTTCATGTATGTGGGGTGCATGAGTACTAGGATTTCATAACTTCAGATGGGTTTGATTGGTTTAGTTCCTTCTAAAACACAGGCATTAACACACTTTCACCATAAATATATATTGGATTATTTTTATTGTTCGGAAACTCTAAATAACTCTCTTTCTCTGATACTTTTATCTAACAATTTAAATATAAGCCTATATACTCACACTCGTACTGTGTGTATGTATATATAGGCAGAGGAGTGGCTGTGTGGTCAGTGGCTTGCTTACCAACCACATGATTCCGGGTTCAGTCCCACTGCATGGCACCTTAGACAAGTGTCTTCTATTATAGTCTTGGACTGACAAAAACCTTGTGAGTGGATTTGGTAGATAGAAACTGAAAGAAGCCCATTGTGTGTGTGTGTGTGCGTGTGTGTGTGTGTATGTTTGTGTGTCTGTGTTTGTCCTACCACCACCACCATCGCTTGACAACTGATGCTGGTGTGTTTACACCCCCATAACTTAGCAGTTTAGCAAAAAGGACCGAAAGAATAAGAACTAAGCTTACAAAGAATAAAAGAATGCATCGTTATACCCCAATCTTTGTGGTTTTTGCATCTTAAGTTCTCTTTTAAGACTCTCTCTCCCACTATTCATGCATTTTGAGTTTTGTATTCTGTCAGAATTTTCTGTATTTCATATTACTTTTTCATTTTCATTCACCATGACATCTGGGACCTCTTTCTCTTCCATGTGTGCAGGGGGTGGGGTTATACCATGTGTGCATATGCGTTCTTTATTTAATTTCTCTCTCCAAAGACATATCAAACAAAATAGCTTTGAGTGGTAGTGGGAAGTGACACACTCTTTATGATTGATTGGTTACTGATTGGCTTCTGAAGTGAAAATTAATGTCCTATCTTATCCATATAATTAAGTCTGGGGACACTGATATCCCCAAGAGGAAATTATGGTCAGAACACACACAACTAATTCTATTGTATTTCTGTAAATAATAGAGCACCAGGCTAGGATAATTTATGGCATCGAGTTTAACATTGTTCACTCTCTCTGAGGTTGATATTTGGTTAAATATCAGTGATACAAAAGGGATAATTCAACTAACTTATTCCCTTTTCTTACAAAATTTGATTTTGTACTTAAGTGAAATTACCATTTCAGTGATACTGTTATGCAAATTCCTTGGAATAAACGTTGATTCCCAAATTATAATCACATTGCTATTGCCCCTTAAAAACAAGGATTTGACAGTTTCCCCATATTCTCTCATCAAAACTCCATTTACATGAGAAACTGTTTTTAATGTCAATTTAAAATATTTTTTTTGTTTTTCCTTGGAAAGAAATTATATTTGTTCAAAGATTAATCCTTTTTAATTAAATCAACTTTACATACATAAATATTTCCACCTATAACTTATTTTAACTTTTTTATACATTTTAAAAAAATTTATATATTTTGTACAACTCCTGATATGTCTTAAAAGAGATTGTGTGTGTGTGTGTGTTTGCACATGCACTTATTTGTAAACATTGAAAAAGATGAAGTGGCTGAGTATGTAAAGTGTTGTTGAATGGCTAATTCTGGTGTTGTGGTTGCTGTTCAGCTCCAAGACAGGCCTGAATTAGCAGTCCTATGATCAAAGGTGTGCCAGCCATGATCTCATTTTTGTGCATATCAGGGACTGCATTGACAGTATGGCATGATTTAAGGGAGAATTAGCTGTTATATTAGCAGATTAAGTAACCACATAGATGCTCCTACAACTGCTACCAGTGTTTTATAGTGTCTAAAGCTATTGAGAAATAGAAACCAGATATTCCGCAAAATGTCACCTGTAAATAGATTGTTGTTCAACCAGTTTTAATTGTTTAACTTTAGTTAAGAAGCAGCATCATAAACTTGCTGTGCAGCATCAAGGGAGCTGAAGAAAATGTATTTCAGTCATAATATGATCTGTCCCTTATGTACTGTCCCTGAAGACATGTTAACCTGGTCATGATGAGTTCAGGAAACAAAACATATTCAGCATATGTTGTGTATATGGGTGTGCGTATGTGTTAAAAATGACATCAAAAATTAGAATGTAGCATCCCAATTATTAGTCAACATTTAGGCCTCTAAAGTGCTCACTCAGTCTGCTAGAAATAGAAGCTAATTCATCTTCAAACTGCACGCTATCATAAATAAAAAAGAACAGATTTGATATATAGTTAGTCTCAGATATTTCTTAAATAGAAATGATCATAGGCTTTTACTCATCCAGAGTTGACTTAGTGTTAAAACAGCTATAGTTGATATAAATAACATTTAACAATTTGGAATTAAGTATGTTTTCATAGTCATCTTGAATGTAAGTCTTTTGTTTATTTATTTGTAACTGATTCAGCATCTCTTTAATAATAGATTGAAGTGGATTTCAAATGTATTTGTTGGGAGATATTAACCTCTTCCTGCTTGCTAAAACACACCTACTTCTGCGCCGCGCGCGCGCGCGCACACACACACACACACACACACACACACACACACACACACACACACACACACACACACACACACGCACACTCCTCAACAGACCTACTGGCCCACTGCAAATGTAGGTTAGAGTTCTCAGCCTAAACTATATATAGACCTCTTCCTCCTCCCTCACTTATGATATGATGGCTCTAGTCCAAGCTTAGATTGATCATTTGTATACATCACTACTGTTTAGTTTTATGCTAGCTATTGTTGTAGCTATCTCAATGTGTGACAACAAGCCCTCCTTGTCATCATCTTCATTTCTATGGGATCACTCCACCTCTTTTCACTGTCCCCTCTTCCCTTCTTTCACAAACTTACAACTTAGCTGCTGACTTCCACTATTTTCTCTCTTCTTCATCAGCTTTACATCCTCTTTACTCATTCTATTCTCTTTCTCTCTTATTTTTATTCTTTCATCTCATTTTCTTGGTGGCATTTCCTTGCTCTATGTTTCTAGAATTAGATAAAATACTTAGTATTTAGTTTATGTCCTTTTGTGTTCAATTGAGAATCTCCCCGTTTGCCTTTCTTTGCGCCACTAAAATAAGTAATATATATATATATGGCAGGAATGGCAACAAAAGAAAGAAAGAGACCTCGATATTATGCAAATAGAGGAATTTATCTGTAAAAATATGTGACATTTATTCAGTAGCCATGATAAAACTCCGAGTTTCCGGAGTTTTATCATGGCTACTGAATAAGTGTCACATATTTTTACATATATATATATATATAATCAGTCAAGTAGTGGAATCATTTTAATCAAACTATATACACTCCTCTCAAAATTTCTGAATTTTTTTTTTTTATATGTCAGCAACTGTCATCATTATCATCATTTGTTACAGTTACACTAAATTTCTTGTAGTATTCAAGTTGGGGTACTTCACATTCTGAGTTCAAATTCAGCCAAGACCAATTTTGGCTTTCGCCCCTCCTGGGTTAATAAAATATTGTACTAATCAAGTACTGGAGTTGGATCTTCCAACCACTTGAAGTTTTTCAAATTTTCACCAGATTTTTTTTTTTTTTTTTTTTTAATGTAGTTCTGATGGCAAAAATCACATTCATTTCCCCCTAGAAATTAAGAATAAAGAAGTTACAAGCTTCTAAAGTTATGTGATTTTAGCCAATTAAATTTATTTTTTGTGAACATATCATAGGTTGGAACTGTCTGCTGGCATGGAAATCAGTAAAGATAAAGATAAGGCAATCAAAGCAAAACCTTTATGTGGTCTCTCGACCTGCTAGAAATAGCAGCTAAATCTTCATTAAACTGCACCATAATATCTAAAAAAAAAACCCCAGAAAGGACAACACATGATGTAATTGTGGGTTTGGCATTTTTCATTCATAATTTGAACACCAATGCATCATAATGTCCTAAATTCCCAGTGACCCTATGTTTATTATATATATAATCATGAACACTTTATATGTCTTATTAATATGTGCTCAGTGTTATGTGTCAGAAAAATGCTTCGTCTTTCATCCTTCTGAGATCAATAAAATAAAATATCAATGAAGTTAATGGTATCAGCTGAACCCCTCCCTTCAGAACTGCTGACCTTGTTCTATATTAGAAACCAAAAGGGACAAGCTGAGAGAATTGTTAGCATGCTGGATAAAATGTTTGGTGCCATGTTGTCTGTCTTTGCATTCTGAGTTCAAATTCCACCAAGGTCGACTTTGCCTTTCATCCTTTCAGGGTCAGTAGATTAAGTACCAGTGAAACACTGGGGTCGATGTAATCAACTAGTCCTCTCCTCACAATTTTCAGGCCTTGCGCCTTTAGTAGAAAAAATTATTACAATTACTATTGTTTAAGGTAGTGAGCTGGCAGAATCGTTAGCACACTGGACAAAATGCTTAGCAGTATTTCGCTCATTGCTATATTCTCAGTTCAAATTCCGTCAAGGTCGACTTTGCTTTTCATCCTTTTGGGTCGATAAATTAAGTACCAGTTACAAACTGGGGTCAATGTAATCAACTAGTTCCCCTTCTCCAAAATTTGAGGCCTTGTGCCTATAGTAGAAAGGATTATTATTATCAAGGCAGCAAAATGCTTAGTGGCTTTCGTCTATCTTTACATAGAGTTCAAATGCCACCAAGGTCAGTTTTGCCTTTTATCCTTTCAGGGATAATGAAATAAGTACCAGTTAAACACTGGAGTTGACGTAATTGACTTATCTCCCCACCCCCCAAAAAAAATTCCTGGCCTTCTGTGGTGACCTAGCAGTATCATTAGCACACCATGGAAAATGCTTAGCAGTGTTTTGTCCGTCTTGACATACTGAGTCCAAATTCCATCGAAGTTGACTTTGCCTTTCATCTGCTTGTGGTTAATAAAATAAGTACCAGTTGAGCACTGGGATCGATGTACTCAGCCGCTCTTCTGAAATTGCTGGCCTTGTGCCAAAGTTTGAAATAATTATTATTATTATTGCAGCAAGCTGACAGAATTGTTAGCATGCTGGACAAAATGCTCATCTGGCTTTATGTTCAAATTCCTCCAAGGTCTGTCTTTTATTTTTGGTGGGGATCAATGAAATAAGTACCAGCTAATCACTGGAGTCAATATAATTGACTAGTTCCTTCCTCCAGAATTTCAGGCCTTGTGGCTGAAATTTTGGGGCAGGGATTATTATTGTGGTAGAAAGGTTTATTAAAGGTAACAGAAAGGATCATCATCATCATTATTATCTTTGTGGTGGTTGGTGGCAGAACTGATAAGACATCTAACAGAATGCTTTATTATGTTTACATTCAGAAATCAGATCCTGCCTTGATCAACTTTGCCAGCCAAATACTGAGGTTGATTTAATAGGCTACATTTATCTTTATTTGTATCTTTTAGAAATTATTATGTTGCTAAGTACCTTTGATAAAATATGGCCATCACACATTATGGCTTGTCAAAATCAGTATTTTTGATACTACAAGATCTCTGAGTAATCTACATTTAGGTGTGTGTGTGTTTTATCCGATTGAGTGGTATTAATTTAAATAAAACGAACACCCTAAGATGGTTTCTGCTTTTGTGACATGTTATCAATAATCTTACTTTCAACCTTGAATGTGTGTGTGTGTGTGTGAAGGAGAGAGAGTGGGGAGGACATGCTATAGATAGAAAAGGTAGGGTTTGATGTATGTATGTAAAACACAAAGAAAACTGGTTATATTTTGCCCTTCTAACATCTCTGTTATAGCAAGTGCGCAGTGGTCGTTGTAGTTGAGAGGGAGGGAAGTGTTGAAGGAGGAGATGCTTCATGTGCTCATTTGTTGTGAATCGGTCCAATTAGTAAACAACTGCCTCCTTACTCACATAGCTTTATTGAAAGGAAATGTAAAACAACTCTTCACTACATTGTAAATCATCTTTGTCTTCTAGTTTAGTTTTGTCACTATGTGTGTGAATATATATATGTTTGTCTTTGTGTGCAAATTAGTCTATATTTATTTTCTGGAGTATAACTATTTTTGTGTTTATATGTTTAAATGCATTTAGTTGGTTGAGTGTGTTCATGCTTTTACATACATCTGTATTCACGCGGGCATATTTATGTTTGCATGTATGTGTTCATATGTGCATTTTTCAAAAACTTATTCTTTTTGCCTGTCAATGATTAACATTTGTCCTTGGTACAAGTAACAAGAAGAAGGATTTCTAACGTAGGTCCAAGACTACAAATCTTGGAGGAAAGTTAGTTCAGTTAAATCAACCTCACTACTTGATTGGTGCCTTTTTTTTTTCTTTCTAACTCAACCCTAGAAAAGATGAAAGGCTTAGTAGTTCACCTTAATGATATTTGAACTCGGCACAGAAATATATAACCAGATAGCAATTATTTAATCTGTTACTGAACCAATTTTGCCATAATTAATGATGTTTCTAATTTAGGCACGGGGCCTGCATGGTATTTTTTTTATTTATCTATTTGGAAAGGATGACAAAGTTGACATTGACAGGATTTGAACTCAGAATATAAAGAAGCAGGACAAATGCTGCAGAGCATTATTTTTTCTTGATACTATAACAATACTTCCAATAGCAACAACAGCAGTGATGGTAATGATAATTATTATAATGATGATGATGATAATGGTTTTTGATTTAAACAAAGCCAACAATTTTATGGAGAGGGGTTTAGTTGCTTGATATCATTGACCCTAGTGCTTCAGTGGTACTGTATTGCCCCTGGAAGAATGAAAGGCAAAGTTGACATTGGTGGGATTTGAACTTAGAATGTATAGTGCCACAAAGCATTTTTTTCAATACTCTATCGATTCTACTTGCTCAGTAATAATAATGGTGTTTTCTTCTTTATTTCCACGAAGGTAACAGATGAGAATTTATAGGGACAGATTACAAAATGTATGGGCAATTACATATGAATGAATAATAGTCCCCAGAGGGGAGGAGGTCTGCTTCTGTGAGCCAATCAATGACCACCATGGATCCACTGACTACTTTCATTCACCTTTCAGTAAATCTATTGGAAAACAGCATTTATTACTTCACTCTCACCTTTCTCTCCAAGTAAAACTTTAAAAAAGTTTATGAGGGTTTGACTGGAGAATGGAACATTCTATCTCCAATCTTTTCAATGATTCACCATAAAATCTCTTTCATCATGCCACCAGAAAGAAAGAGAGAAAGGAAAACTGTCTACCCTTGCCAACCAAATGAAGGCAACAGAGTAATCTTCACAATGGGATCAGCCAATAGCCCTCCACATGACAACAGTTTTATCAAATAACTTGCATTTTGAATGAGTATGCAAAACAGTTTTGTTGCTTTGTATGCATCTTGGACAGACTTGTCTAACAACATTTCCATGCCTTTATGTCTCCCAGTTTTTCTAGGATAGCTTCCTGTCATCCCATACTGAATGTGACTGAGTATCCAGCTCATGATTTCATGTCAGTTCCTGTCCCTATGAAATTCTGGTTTGAACCAGGCCCAAAGCAGTTTCATTAGTTTGTTGATCCAATGTCCCATGACAATATCTGTTGCCATGGACCTGCCTCTCCAGATACCAAGTTGCAAACCCACTCTCTTTGGGTTAAATTTTGGTCTTGTCACTCCCTCAAAAGAGAATAAGGCTATTTGTAGCTTTTCAAATGTTTTTATCAACTTTAATATAACTGTTTTCCTATCGTAGGGGTTGTAGTTTAGTCCTAGGTCAGCCCTGATTGAATAGATCTATGGTAAAAAGTTTTCCAGTTGCGATCATCCTACCTACTTTTATATAAACTCTCCAATGTGTCCTTCCTTTTTAAAGATGATAGGATGTAACACGAGGGAAATTTGGCTGCTATATTTCGAAGGTTGAGCAACAACATATTCCCTCATTGGATGATGATTGGTGGTGATTGATAAAAAGTATCAGATGTTGGTAGTAAAGACAGACTGACTAGCAACCACAGCAGAAAAATTACTTTATTCCTGATATTGCTAAATTATCCAGAAATGGAAGGAAATTCCATTGTTGCTATGACTTAATCAATTTAGAGTAGCTTTTATCCTTTTTTTTTCTTCTCTTTTTTTAATATTATAGTAATTTATCTATCAGCTTTGTTGATTCTCTTTCTCTTCATAGCTGGTCTAAGATGGGTTGCTATCAAAAGGGTTAAATGCCATTTTGAAATCTTAACTAAACTAACAAGTGAGCAAAATTATTCTTTTTCTCATTGCCATCACTATTGAGCTGGCAGAGTCAGTAGCACACCAGGCAAAAGGCTTGGCAGTACTTCACCCCTCATTACATTCTGAGTTTAAATTCTGCCAAGGTTGACTTTGCTTTCATCTTTTTTGGGGGATCGATAAACTAAGTACTAGTGAAACACTGGGATCAATGTAATCAATTAGTCCCCTACCCCAAAATTTCAGGCCTTGTACTTTTAGTAGAAGTAAGGCATTGAGCTGGCAGGATTGTTATCACACTGGACAAAATGCTTAGTGATATTTCTTTTGACTTTGCATGCTGAGTTTTACAAAGGCTGCTGAGGTCAACTTTGCTTTTCATGCTTTCATAGTTGATAAAATAAGTACCAGTCGAGCACTGGGGTTGATGTAATCGACTAACCCTTTCTCCTAAAATTGCTGGTCTTGTTCCAAGATTTAAAACCATTATCATAACTGCAAGTAATATCATCACTATCACTATCAATAGGTGCAGTATGGCCAAGTAGTTAAGTTTGCTTTGCAACCATGTGGTTCAATCCTCCTGTGGCATTTTGGGCAAATGTCACATTTTGTAGCCTCAGTTTCACTCAAACCTTGTGAGCAAAGGCAGATTGAAACTGTGGGAGCCTGCTGGATTGATTGCACCAAGAATTCAAGGGTACAACTTTGTCACACTGATTTTGCCTGAGAATTACATTAAGGGTACATGTGTTTGTGGAATGCTCAACTATTTACACTTTGATTCAGGAGCAAGTAATTCAGTTGACTGAATGACTGAATACATATCGTCAGAACTGAGTTAGACCCACCTACTAATAATAACACCATTAAGGCTTTGTAAGGGTTTACATCTGATGAAATTAAAGCATTTTGAGTCTCATAAAGTTTAGATTATTTTTGTATTCCTGTTTTTTTTTTTTATATTGAAGTCAGTTTTTCATCGAATCAAACGTTGCTTCTGTTTCCTTGGTTAAACCATTTCATTTTCTGTATATTATGTTGTTAAAGTTATTTGAGAAAATTTTAATTT
>NC_069004.1:16520209-16521534 GCF_001194135.2 Octopus bimaculoides
ATTATCACATTTTGTGAGAATATAGGTATCATTGTTTTCAGTTTTATTTTCTATTTCTTTTGGCAAATAAAACATGAAAAGTGATATCAAATTATTATTAATTGGGTTTTGAAATGATGATGTGTAATTATGAAGAACCTTTTACTTTTCCAAATTGCCAATTTCTTGCTGAGTACAAATTATTACTTATATACTGTTATTACATTTAAAAATTTATCGTACATAAACTAAATGGTTATTACAGATCATGTATTACATATATAATTATCCTGTAATGAATGGCCCACAGCAAAGATTACTTGAGAGAAGAATAAGATAAAGCAGTTGGCAGTATTTCATAACCAAAGAAACATTCTCTTTCTCTCTCTCTCTATCTCTCTCACCCCCACCCCCCTCATTTACGCTCCTCAGTAAATTTTAATCGCTTTAGAAAGCAAATTTTAAAATTGAATTGTATTAGAATTGAATATTACATATTCCCATATTTTTTCTCACAACTATTTCATGTAGAATAATTTTTTGTATTCATTTTTCTTTTAACAGAAATAAATGTCTGAATGAGAAGCGTCGGCGAGAGCAGGAAAATACTTATATCGAAGAACTTGCAGAGTTAATCTCGGCAAGTGTCACCGATATGAGCTCATTCTCAGTGAAGCCTGATAAGTGTGCAATACTGCAAGAAACGGTGAACCAGATCAAACAGATCAAAAGTGGTTGGTATCTTTTATGTTTTACTTGTTTCAGTCATTAGACTGCAGCCATGCTGAAACACCACCTTGAAGAATTTTTAGTTGAATAAATTGACCCCAGTACATTTTCTTTTTTATTTAAAGTCTGGTACTCATTCTATCAGTCTCCTTTGTTGAACCACAAAATTACAAGAGCATAAACACACCAACATCAACTGTCAAGCAGTAGTGGGGGGACAGACAGACACACACACACACAGATACATATATATAAATGATACAAATTAGATATTTTTTCAAATGCAGAATTGCCATTAGAACAGCAGAAATACTGGGTACATTAGCCTTAAAAAGCGGAAAAATTTGTCAACAACCAGCCATGGGACTTGGTAATGGTGACTACAGTGAGATGCATATGGAAAAAGTTCTTGGAACTGAGTAGCATACTTTTGAGTACTAATAGACTGTCACTGTGACTGAAGGAAATGATGTATGTTGCATGTGTGGAGAGTGCTTATGATTTATAAGAGTGAGACATGAGTAATGAACACAAAGTAGCAGCAGAGAAGGCTCTAAAGAACAGAAACTAGACTGATTCAGTGGATGAGAGAAGGGAAAAAGAGTGAGTTTGGGAAT
>NC_069004.1:16521544-16522572 GCF_001194135.2 Octopus bimaculoides
GAAATAAAGGCAGGGGGTTGGTTAAGGGCCTGCAAAGCTTAAACTTCCAATTTAGTAGGGAAAATATGCTTGGTATATTTTGTTATTGTGAAACTTATGTAAATATTTCATTCCTCTAATAGTACTGTTATTCAGAAAGGCATGAATATCTTGCAATCTTTTCCCCCGTATCTTTTAAATCAGAGGCCCTATACATCTATAAGACATGAACATTATTATTAAAACTATTTAGAATGTGATAAGATTGTTGGGATTTATATTAGTGTTCAAGTTTCATCCACCCATCCCTCCCACTCCCCTCACTGTCCAGGATAGATAGAATTCGTACCAGTAATATATTGATTTTAATTCAATCTATTCACCATTGTTTTTTTTTTTTTGTTTTTTTTCTTTAAATATACTTTGTGTCCAGTCAAAAGGAATTAGGTTGTTGATATGGTCCAGTAGTGCTAACAGTTATCATTAGAGCTACTTTTGTTGTTACCTCTAATACAATTGAGATTCTTCTCCACATTTTGGTTTCATTAATATTTGTGTTTTATGACAGGAACTTTGATGTTGGAATCTATATGACTTTACTAATAACCTTGAGAAAGACAAACTTCACAACCTCCTGTTCTCTCTCCCTTCTAGATATTTTACATCATTTTTACTTTCATGGAAGATTCAAAACATTTGAAGTAAGAGTATGGGGTGGATCTTCCGGATCTTTGTGATTTGACGGGCAACATTTTTTTATGTAGTGTTTTTGGTACCGAAACACTTTCAAACTTCGAATACTTGTATATTTTGTGTTATAGAACAGATAAAAAATTTTGTATTTAAAGTTATTTCATGTAAAAAATTGTCGTATTTCGGTAATTTCAACCAATCACTGACGTCTATTGAGGTGAAAACAATTACGCCGTGGAATGTAAACAATGGTGTTACGGGATTGTTTCCCTTGAATAAAATTAGTGCCGTTGTTTGTCAACAACAACTATCAGCGGTATATTTTTCGTTTGTCACTGTTATTTATGACATCGTTT
>NC_069004.1:16522705-16528009 GCF_001194135.2 Octopus bimaculoides
TTTAGCTTTAGGGTTTTAGGGTTAGGGTTCAGGTTTTAGAGTTAGGGTTAGTTTTAGGATTACGATTAGGGTTATGATTATTTTTGCCATAACCCGAACCCTAACCCTAAAACCCGAACCCTAACCCTAAAACCCTAAACCATTACTAGGGAATAATGATATAATTAAACAGGGAATAATACACTTGACACCGAACAGCACTAACTGTATTCAGCTGAATAGACGTCAGTGATTGGTTGAAATTACAGAAATACGACAACTTTAACATGAAATAACTTTCGATGTACAATTTTTTGTTAAGAAGGTTAAGAGAAGAAGTTGTTTTATATAACACATTCTACCAGTGTCCCAAGTTTGAAAGTGTTTCATTAAGAAAACAAATGTTGCCCGTCAAATCGCAAAGATCCGATCTTCTTACAAAGAAGACAGCAGTGATTATTAGAGGGTTAAAGTGCTACATGTTGATGGTAAAAGGTATCTATTATGGATATAGACAAGGAAGAGATGGAATTAAAGCTAGATGTGTTGCATCTTAAGGACAAAATGGCACATGAATGAGACACTTGGAGAAAGGTTATGGAGTAGGAAAGCATTAAAACTATGACAGCAATGGACATTTGTTATTGTTTCTGTTTGAGATGTGTTTGGAAAGTACGCTAGGTATCTCTGTTGTCTGTCTGCAGGAAGATTATATTTCTTCAAATTAACTGAGGTCTCTGCCTCACAACCTGCACATTAGTTAGTAAAACTGTGGGATCAGAGGAAACTAATGTGAGCAAATAATTGAAACTGTGTTATAAACTTTGTTGTGACAAACAAGTTTCTTATGGTACCCTTCATGGGATAGAGAGAGAGATGAAATGTCTACAGGTACTGATTAATAAATACAGATGAGAGGGCCAGAAAGATGAAGGGGATAAGGAATGGGAAAGGAGCAGTAACAAGTGTTAATGGAGGGGGCACAGCAGTCAGAGTGAGAGAAAAAGTAATGTCAATAGATTTGAAACATCGAGGGAAAGAGTTACTGACAGGGAAACACTTTATACCCACATGGGCATGCAGATATATATATATATTATATGGACATACACATATATTTAAATACAAGTGAATATACATTCATGTTTATGTTAACATTATAAACACAATTACACAATAACCTGCATATATTTCTCTTGTCATCAACATTAGTGTCTCCCCAGTCGACTGTCTGCCTCATTGTGTTGCTAGACCTGTAAACCTTCCTGGATGACAGTATTCAGTATTGCATATTAACCAAATTCACTCAGAAAATGTCAACAGCTTATAAACCTATTTACTTAACAATTGATTAGTTTGAAAGAACATAGTACAAAATTTATTTTAAATCTCTATAGAAACATTGATTTCTTCTAACTTGCCACAATGATGATGATGATGATTATTATTATTATTGTTTGTTGCTATTAAGTTTTGGAGAAGAGTATAACTGACTTCCCTGTTTGTATTACTGCAACTTATTTTATGAAGTTCAGAGGGATAAATGACAAATTCAGCACTTAATATTGGGTGTGATTTGAACTCAAATTTGGCAGGCAGTTAATTCCTAAAGCATCCAGTTTGGCATTCCATTATTCCTAGCAATCTCCTGTGGTTTTTTTTTATTATTTTGTTAATTGTTTAAAAAAAAAAAAAAAAGGAATGGGGTTATGAAATCTAAGTAACAGGGTAATAATTAGCTTAGTTGGATGAGTAGAAGGGAATCAAGCATAATACCCACCTCTCTTTTATCTTTAGATAAAACTGAACAGATATCTAGCTCTCTTCACCTTCAAACACCTTATGAAAGCAACATATTTAGAAAAAAAATTTTTTAATCTCAAGGTAATGACTAATAGAAAGGTGGAGATAGCCACCTCTGGTCATGTCACAACAGTAACAAAAAACAGCTTGTTCATAGCTTTATTTAGTGAAGAGGGGTAACATATGTTCTGTATTAATGTGTTGTCACTCTGAGCAACATATGTTAGTAAATAAAAGCCTTGTTTTAATGAAGCTTTTTCTCTTCTTTTTGTTGAAACGATCAACAAAATATCAATATATGTGAAACATGAATGTTATTTGAACAAGGGAGAAGTGGCAGGTAATAAATTTCTTTAGTTGGGGTAGGGAGGTGGTAGAAAGGGTGGCATCTGACTGCTGGCCCAACAATATTTATTCTTGTCTCATTTCCTGAGTTCAAATCTTAACATTGCTTTTCTCTAAGTATTAATTTTGTATTGGAGTCAGTTCAGTGAAACTAATACTCAATGATATTGTAAAAATATTTAAATCATGTTTGTAGTAGCTTCAGAATAGTATCAAAACCTCACAGCTATTGTGGCTTTTCATTCCCTTAAACCAGGAGGTGGTAACAGGTGCACCTCAGACCTTTTATAAAAAAAAAAAAAGTTCAATGTATTTGTGGGACATTGAACAGTTGATAGTTTTTTGAGATAAGTCTTTTGTGTTATGATCGTTTAATTTCAGCTTACAGAATGTATTGTCAGAAATGGAAAGGGAGAGTGGATATTTAGAAACATTTTTATAAGCTATGACATAATATACATGTGGGCTGAGGCAAGAGTAAAAGAATCTCAAGTGGGACATTTCAAAAAGAAGTCACTGGTCGCTGTCTTAAATAAGTATTAATTTAATGCCTTTGTTTTTTTAATGTGCTTTTATTTTGATTGCCAAGAATTAAACTTGAAAATTGCATAATACATGCAACATCATAATTTATGAGGATCAAATTGTCTTTCATTGGAGAGTTTAACTCTAGCATTCAAATTACTCTGTCAAGTGTAATGTATATTTATTCACATTATTTTGAATTTATCCTGCATTATCTCATAACTTCAAGATTTCAATGGTGTTACTGTTTATTTTTAAAATAACATTGTAGGGTAGGTGTGAGAGGCCTGATTTGACCATTTTCTACATAAAACAGGTAAAATATTTGGGCCTGATATGGTTGGTTTTAAATACTAAAGGTTTAATACTTATGATTGATTAAAGTTGTATTAATCTATGAAGCTTTAGGACTTGCTGCAGATGTGGTCCTTTGTTGTGTACCTTAAGACTCCAAGTCCTGCCAAGGCTAACTTTGCCTTCTATCTTTCCCAGGTTAATAAGGTATAAATATTGGGCTGATTTAACCCTTTGCATTTAAACTAGCCTTGTCCAACCCAAATATTCAACTTGTTTTATGTTTAAAGCAACTACATCCAGCCTGTTATGCATACCCTGGAAAGTCGTTATCTCAAAGCTACAAGATAATGCATGATTAATCCCAAATTACATGAATAAATAAGCATTTCATTTGACAGAGTAACCTGAATTCTAAAGGGTTAAACAGTTATATCATCCTGAACTTTTGTGGTCTTGTTCATCTATAAGAAGTTAATGACTACAGTTGTTTATACAATTATTAATATCAAACTGAAGAGCTGTTGGGTGGAAATATCAGTACTTTCATGCTATAAAATTATATTTTATAAAAATTCTTTTCTAATGGCACACAAAATTGTTCTATTTAGTGAACTTTTAATCTGTGGAGTTTGAAGAACTTTCCAAATTAGATAGATAGTTTATAATCTACTTCCAGTGTCAAATATCTAGAGTAGTTACTTTTTAAGGCTACTTAATCTATTGAAAAATACTCTCTTATTTATTTATTTATTTATTTATTTGTGGCATGTTTTTATTTATTTTGTTCATATTTAAGTTACAGATTTATCATGAAAATAATGCATGGGGTTTTACCTCCAGTTATGTTCATACTTACTATTTCATTGAAATCTTGAATAAAATCCAAATCTGTATTGTCCAAAAAATTCCATCAGCTGCACTGCTTTTTTTCTTCTTAGTTATCTCCCTTACTTGTTTTCAGATTTCAATTTACTCAGAGGAAGGGATTCCCCCCCCCCCCAATTAAGCCCTAATTTAATCTCAATTAATCAGTTTCTTATTTCACCATACTACATATGTGAGATCCTACTGTAATTTTATTTAGCATGCACAACACTTCCCTGACATTTTTCTGAAGCCATATTGTAGAAAACTAAGAGTTGGCAAGAGATGAAATTGTTTGCTGAGATGTGTCATAGTAGGCTATCATCAGTCTTAAGTGAAGTAAGTAAGCTATGACTAAGATATTTCTGTTGGTTTCTCTAACTTTTCATCTACCTACATATTAAGTAGGAAACCAGCTATTAAAGGCTGACAGGGAGAGGGGGTTGGGAGTTAACTTGGATCCAGTTAAGTCTCTCTTACTCACACACACACACACACACATATACAGTCACATACTCAACATACGCAATACTAATTCTCTGCTGTTTAGTTATGTTTACTGTTTAGTTAGATTACCACACGGCCCTGTGTTGTACCATCATGGGCTGTTTAGAGAAGAGTGGAAGCTATTCATTAAATACTTATTTTGTAGATTGAATATTAAAATTAAGCAAAAACAAAAAAAAAGAAAACAAAACCAAATTGCTACTCCCTTGCCAACTGCAAGCATCCAGAAATCAGTCACATTCTACTTGAATTTCTATCAGTGATTCGTCATTTTTGCATATTGTCATTTTGTCACTGTTTTTTGTTGTTAATGTTAATTTTTAGTCAAGCCACTGCATTATATTTTCCTTATATTTTGGAAAATTATAGTTGAAGAAAAACTGAGATAAAATGAATAATGTTGTACTTATTTTCCAGATTTCAGTTATGCTCTGTGTTTGATACTTTGCAAATTGTATAAGGAGCACAAGTGCACACACACACACGATAGACAGATAGACAGGCTCGCTGCAGAAAATGGTAATGTGAGACTCAGAGTAGCATCAGTGGAAAACCAAGTCTTCCCTTTGTCATTGCTCTTTAGTTTTGCATTGCCATTTTTGTAGCAACTCTTTAGGGAATACTTGATTCTCAAGATTATCTTTCTATTTCAAGTGGAACTGGTTTTAACATATGTAAATTACCTCAGCCAAAAATGTGTGTCAAACAATGGCATCCTCAGGATGGATGCTGAGCTAGAAACCCATGTCTACAACTGTCCCTTTCTTTATTGGTATGTCAATTCTGGAGAGTTTTTAAATCTTGAGATTTTTTTCTTCTTTCCTCCAGTGGAGCTGGTCTTAATTGCCATTTGGTAATTATATATTGAACAGAGACAGATAATTTTAATAAATCAAGAATTTATATTGTATAGTATTCTATATACTTATATTTCTCTCTCTATCTCTATCTACCTATCTATCTCTCTCTCTCTCTATGTATATA
>NC_069004.1:16530620-16542468 GCF_001194135.2 Octopus bimaculoides
ATGAGGCTTGTGAAGACTGTCAGTTTGCAAACTTAGCCAACCTACTGTCATTGTTGTTCTTAATATTATTATTAGTAGTAGTAGCAGCAGCTGAAATGTAGAGTACTGTGTTGAATGCTTTTCATCATTTAGACACATAAACTTGTATTTTGAGTTCAAATCTATAAAGAGGTCAATAAGTACTCCAACAAAGTCAGCTACAGTTATTGTGTTGTGAATGAAGACACTATAGTTACATATCTTGTGTGATAAGTGAAGTCATTTATAACTCTGTATAAGTGTGTGTGTGTGTGTATCCACACACATGAATATACCTAGAGGGTTATGTATATATATATATCTCAGAATGCTGATATGGAATAAAGTGTTAAATACTTAAAGTATGTGAATTAGTAGCTTGTTTGCTGAAGCTATTGGATTTGTTGTGCATATAAACAGATTGGTTATTAGTATCTGGCATCACTCGAGTGATGTAAATACCTGATGAGAACCTAATAAAGCTCTCATCATTAATTAACCCTTTCGCATTTAAACCAGCCTATCCAGCTCAAATATTCTGTTTTGTTAAAAATGGCCAAACCCAGCTTCTCACACCTACTTTACAAAGTCATTCTAGAAATAAACATTCAAATCCCAAAGCTACAAGATGTGTGATTAATTCTAAACAATATGAGTATATAAGCATCATATTTGGCAGAGTAATCTGAATACTAAAGGATTAAGGCAGTTCATCAGTTTTTTTCAATTAAATTTGCCGTTTGTATGTCTAATATAAGGGTATGGTTGTGTGGTAAGTAGCTTGCTTACCAACCACATGGTTCCAGGTTCAATCCCACTGCATGGCACCTTGAGCAAGTGTCTTCTACTATAGCCTCAGGCCAACCAAAGCCTTATTAGTGGATTTGGTAGATGGAAACTGAAAGAAGCCTGTCACACACAGACACACACACACATATATATATGTGTGTGTGTGTGTGTGTATATTTGTGTGTCTGTGTTTGTTCTCCCCTCCATCATTGCTTGACAACTGATGCTGGTGTGTTTACATCCCCATAACTTGGCAATTCAACAAAAGAGCCCAATAGAATAAGTACTAGACTTACAAAGAAGAAGTCCTGGGGTCAATTTGTTCAACTGAAGGTAGTGCTCCAACATGGCCGCAGCCAAATGACTGAAATAAATAAGATTAAAAGAATATATATACTCTTACACATGCTAATATTGAACAGTGGAAAGAGTGCTCAGCTCCACATTGTGGATAAATATTCTTTATTTATGGGTTGACAAGGCTACCAATGGTTTCATGTGAAGAGATCTTCACAACTGCTCGAGTGTGCTGCATGGAAGTGTTGGTATTCATCTCCATATTAGATGGGAATACATAAGGTTACACAACACCGAATAGGTTTTCGTAAATATACACATCCTGTATTGGGTCATTCCATAAATAATGCTTTTTTTTGCATGAACTAAAAGTTGGAGGGGGATGGGATAAACTACCAGCATCAACTTGCTATAAAAGCGGGTAGTAATTTTACCTTGTACTTATTCTTAGTGCAAGTTTTGAAGAGTGCAGTTCAATTTTAACAGTTATCTTTCCAAAGCTATAATGGAAGTAACAGAGGAGCATATTTTGCTTTGAGTTCAGTAAAGGCAACAATGCAACAGAAAGTGTGAGGAATGTTAATGCAGTATATGGAGATCAGACAATAAGCGTAAGCCAGTGTCAGCGGTGGTTCCAGAAATCTTGCTCCAGAAACTACAACCTAGAAGACAAGCCTCATCCTGGATGATCTGTAGAGCTTGAAAAATGGGTTCTCTATAAAAATGTCAAGCACCAAAGACAGTGGGTAGGAAAAGGAGAAACATCAGCACCCCAGGCTAAAGAAGGTCTTCACCCATGTAAGGTGTTGTTATCTGTTTGGTGGGATATGAAAGGTTCAGTCCACTTTGAACTTTTAAACCCAAACCAAACGATAACAAAGGAGATCTACTGCAAGCAGCTTGAGCAGCGTAAGTCAGTGCTAGAAGAAAAACCATCTTTGGTTTCAAGACGAAAGGTGTTCTTCCATCAGGCCACATACAGCCAGGATGACATTCCAAAGGCTGGAGCAGTTTAAATGGGAAACGATGCCCCACCCACCATATTCACCGGACATTGCCCCATCTGATTATCATTTATTCTGCAGTCTTCAAAATCATTTGGACGGAAAATATATGAATTCTGTAGACAAGGTCAGAACATTATTGGAGGAGTATTTTTCGTATCATAGACAAGTGAATTTTGGAAGAGGGGGTGGCCTTGTAAGTTTATCAGATAGATGGAAGAGCATTGTAGAAAATGAAGGAGAGTCTATTTAAAAAAGAACTTTGTTTATCTTAATTTTGAAAAATAAAAAATATGAAAAAACTGCATTATTTATGGGATGACCCAATATATTTTTATAGTATAATGAATAAAGTCAGTTGTAGTATTCCTTATTGTTATGGAACTCAGCTCTAATAGGGAAGAAGAAGAAGAAAATCTTTTAGCTGAGTCATTGTTTTAGTGTCTCTCTGAGTCATTTCTCTTGAATCTCTGTAAATGAGGAGTTGTGCTTGTGTAACAAACTAATATTTGAGATATTAGAATCTGGGGGAAACCAGACAAAATAAATGCCCTTTGAATTATTATTCTCAATTCAGATCTGTATTCACCTTGGTAGAATACTGGGATTCAGTTCTATCAACTTCCCTCTACATGTGGGTGGGGTGGGGTCCCTTGTAAGAAATCAATATTGGAGAGGCTCAGCACTAGTCTGTTGTGATTGGGAAAGCTTAGTGTGAGATAGATATATCAGGCAGGCATCATCATGATAGCAATTACCAAAAGTAAGCTCCTAGCAAGTCATGGAATTGAGGCTGCAATCCTTGGAAAGTATCTGATATATGCAAAAGCAGAAGCATCACATTATCCCATTTCTCTTCTTGTGTCAGAAAATTTTCCTGTCATTATAATACTAATAGCTATTGTAGGTGGTGATGATGCTCTATCTCATGATGTTGTGAAGTAGAGTGGAAAACTTCAGTACTCTAAATGGTAAAGAAGTGTTCTTAATCAACAAAGAATTTATGTTTCATCATTTATTGATTAGAGAAATCAATATGGTTGATAATGTGGATGAAGATTGCAGTGATTTGTACAATTGGATTGAAATGTGATGTATATATATATTGCAGATTTCTGAGCAAGTTTCATAACTTTATTGAATAAAGGAAAGTACATAGCATTTTTTGTTGGATAGCTTGTTACATTTAAATAGAAATATAGAGGATAACCAGCAGTATGTGTGTTTGCATGTTCATGTAATTTCACATTAAAAAATTGCTGATTAAATGAGATTTTGCTCTTAGAATGTAAATTTACAACAGGTTAGATACTGTCCCTCGGAGAACCTAGATAAAGTGGTTGCTTCTCATACTTTTAATGTCTTTATATTCACCAGTTAATACAAAAAAATATCAGTAAGGCAGTGTGGTGGCAGAGCCATTAGTATGTCAGGCAAAATACCTAGCAACATTTCATCTGTCCATACATTCTGAGTTCTAATTCTGCCGTCAATTTTGCCTTTTACCTCTTTAAGATCGATAAAATAAGTACCAATGGAACACTGGAGGTCAACGTAATTGACTTACCCCTTCCCTCAAAACTGCTGGCCTTGTACCTAAAATGTGAAACCAATACTACAAATATCAGAATGTGAGGAAAAATATTCTACAGTTAAGCTTATATACACCATTCCCATTTATGGTAGGCATGAATATTTTACAACCTAAATTTAAACACCAGACCCTGTGCTTTTGATTAATCAGCCAAATCTGAATTAAACGGGTCACTGCCAGCTTCAGTGATGAGTTTCCCAGTTCAATCATTTGAACTTATTGTTTATTGTATTAATATGACTTTCACATAACCCTCAAGGTGGCTCAATCTGATACAGTGTGACAGGCTGGCCCTTTCAGTTACATGTATAGTCCAGTTGATATACATTTTCTATCTAAGGCTCAAGTTGGCCCACAACTTATGGTAGAAGACACTTAGCCAAGTGTCTTCTACCATAGCTGGGATTCAACCTGGGATTTCAAGCTAAGAGAATGTCTTGACCACATGGTTATGCTTTTGTTGAACTAACTATTCTCCCTCTCTCTCTCCCTCCCTCTCTCTTTCAGTCTTTTTGTAATTGTTTTCTTTTCTTTTACATAGAGAGTGAGACCAGTGACGCTGTTCAACAAAGCCAAGTATCCTCTAGTAAGCCATCAATTGTACCTATTACCACTGAGAGAATAGGACCATTAATACTGGAAGTAAGTATATTTTGCCTTTTATATATTTTAGACTCAGTAATCATCAAATTGTTATAAACTATTTATTGCATTTTATTTTAAAAGCCTTTATACATTGGAGAAATGAATATTGAAGTCATTGATATTGCAGTCTTACTGATGAGACATTATGTAAAGCACTTTGTGCAGTTTTCAGTTCAGTCTATTCAATTGCATTATTACCTTTACCTCAGTTCACTAAACTGGAAAGCAGTGGTACCTCTCTCATTTCATGGATAACTGATTTTCTTACCTTTCTACAAAAATTTCGACTATTTTGACAGTTTATGTAAATACCTCTAAATTTATAATATAATCATACCCACAATATCATTATTGCATTTACTTAAGTACAATGTGATCTCAAATATTATGTAACCCCTACTGTTTGTACCAAAAAGTCAATAATATATTTTACCCTTTTGTCTTTTTTTTTTTTTTCTTTAAATATGTTATCCAACTAAAATTTGACCCTGAAGTTATGTATTAATTTCTTTGCAATATTCACAAATAAATAAAGCAATTAATATGATAGAAGAGCGTGAGAGTGAGTTTCTATATAGTTAGCCTAACTTCCTCAGTGTTGCTACTGACATTACTTAAGATTACTTAAATATGTTTTGATGACAGCATGTTTCAAGATCTCTAAATCAAACAGTAAAATTCATTTGCTATATTTTATGGTCTAGGACTGTTCTGTTAGAGCTGATCCGGGCAGCTGAATAAATGAATAAGAGACAATCTAATAGCTTCTGTTAACATTGTTAACAAATCAGAGATTGTTTAGCTAATTCTCAAACAATTTGTTGCTTTTTCTATTGGTTAGTCACTCATTGAATGTTAAATGAGCAAGAATAGATTGTGTCTAGTTAACTTTTATTATAACTAACCAGATTTTTTTTTTTTTTTTTTTTTTTGTCTAAGTTTAAATTCTTCCAGAAATCATTGATTTGGCCTTTCCAATTTTTGAAATTGGTGTTTGACAAATTGGATTTGAATGTTTTTGCAGTGTTTCGTGTGGAATTAGAAATACACACAAATGATAAGAATTACTGCTGATGAGTTCTGAGTAAGGAGAATGTGGGTTGACCCAGTTTATATGAAAATAATGGTAGGACAGAGAGAGAGAGAGAGAGAGAGAGAGAAATAAGATAGTATCGTAGTTGGTCCATGAAATGAGGGTTTCTAGTTATTTAGTAGCCTGTAAGGTAACACTTATCATGATTTGATATTCCCTATTTCCCACTTGACATGAACTCTTACTTGTTTAGTTGCCAAACTAATGTTGAACCACAACTGGCAAAATTAAGGTCTGTAGCCCCACAGTTAAACTGGATTATTTTGCCACTCCATACCCTCTCTTCAGTACATCTACTGAAATCAATTTTCTTTTAATCTTGCTCCTCTCTTTTGGTGTCATTTTAATTGGTCCACATTCTTGTGTATCTCTAGTTATCACCCTCGAATACATTTCTCTTCTACTTTCTTATTCATCATTCATATATTTACATTTGTATGTACTCTATCTTAAGGATGGACATGGCTTGTTATCCAGTTTATTGAAGTGTGAAAATGAAACATCATTAGTGACCTACACTAGCTCACTATATTTAGTACATCTCTGCTTAGAACCCCCCCCCCCCATGTCATTGTATATATTAATGTTAAGAAGTTCACTTCACAACAGCATGGTTCTGAATTCAATACCACTATAGGGTACTTTGGGCAAATAATTTCTAAAATAGTCTTGCAACTAGAATTTGGGCAACAGAAACTTGTATTTAGTAGCACAGTAAAATGCTTCCTGTCCATGTTGTAAAGTGGTTGGTAGTAGAAACAATGTCATAAAGCAAATCTATGAAGGAGTTGTGGAGCCTGAAGCCTACATCGCATGTTATGTACGAGGGCTGCAACTCTGAATTAATAACTGTTATACCAACTGCAAACAACCTGGTAACATAATATAATGTACCTAATCCATAGCAGAGTCATCCAGTTTTTCTGTTATTGTTCATACCAGGTAATCATTACATGTAGTGAGGCATTGTGAGACTTATCCAATTTGCTCCTGCATTAAAAAAACAAATGATTAGTTGTTTCAAATCCAGTCTGTTAACCATTGATGCGTATCTTCTCTGAAAAATGTAATATTCTGCATGCATACTTTTTCTATTTATCTCACTATACCGATGACTAGATTTTCAGGGGAGACAATCTAGTCGTGTTACATTTTTTCACAGTGTATTACTGATATTCGTTTATTGATGTTTGTGAGTTCAAAACCTTTAATAGAGGTCTTACATGTATTAGCCACCGCCCTCATCTACAGTCATGATAAATAATGTTGATGATGATGAAGTACTTTTTAAAGCTCAAAGTTTGTCATTTTAAAAGAAAAATAGGAGATAGTATGATAATTAAGGTCTTTTCCAATTCAGTTAACAGATTACATCAAATATTGTTTCATGTCTCTAACTCTATTTTGTCTGTCTTGAATATTTAAGATTTCTTTTGATTAGGGGAAGATGTGATCAATTTATTCAACCTAGTGTATTACTAGATATTTGTTTTATCAATCCTAATGGATGAAGAGTAAATTGAGTCTCTATAGGATTTGAACCTATAATATCAGGACTGAATATGCATTCTGCATCTTCCACTAACTGTTTATTTTAATATATGGCTGATATAAATTATTAATGATATTTTTAAGGCAGGCATATAGCTAACTGAATTGGTCTCACTTTATTAATAGTACTTTAGTAATCCTACAGTGGTGAATTGCAAAGTTCATCCTGGTGCTCACCTAATTATTCCCCCAATAATAATGATAATAACTTCTAACAAGCACAAGGAGATAAATTTATTTGCGGGAGAAGATACAGTTGATTAAGTCAACCCAGTATTTAAGTTTATTTTATCAACCCTAAAAGAATGAAAACCCAAGTTTAACCTTGGCATGATTTGAACTATTGACATAAAGAGCTGTAATCAAAATTCTACAATGCTCTATCTCCAACATATATGATGATGATGATGATGGTAGTGGCACTGGCAGCATTTACTTCAAAAATTTCATTTTTAATACCATGATTGATGATGCTTGTAACACCATCATCACCACTCCTCTAATCTTTTGTTTTTGTGTATGTCTTTCTCTTTCTCTTTCCTTCCCCCCCCCCCCTTCTCAAGTGGAAAATATACAAGGCCTCAATTTTTTAAGTTCTCAGAAGGTTATAAAGCCTCTTTTTTTAATATGGATGCTTTTGTTTTCTGCTTTGTTTCTGTTTTTGTTTTTTTTTCCATTTGCTGGGTCTTGAGGAAAGGGCAGACTCTCCTAGGATGGTAAGATTGATGCCATTGATGTCACTCTTGAATCTTTATAAAACGAAACCTGTAGAATAGATATGGGCAGGGAAGGGATTTTAGAGGAGCCAACCTTCTGGGAAAAAAGGAATGAGTGTGAGAGTTGAGGATGTTGGACAAAACAAGAGTGGTGAGAGGAGGAGAGACAAGTGAATGAGGAATGCTTGATTAGGAGTACCATAAACCCAGCCAGCTCTGATGAGCAGAGATCATTATAGTTGCAAAACAAAATGTATAGAGATAAGAAAGAGAGAGAGAGCACATTTGTGGATCACAGGTTGGAGTATATCTGTCAGTGACTTTATGCTATTCACCTGGGTGGGCCTTTTCTGAATGTCAATATGTGCTACAGTAGCTGTGTGTCAGGTGAGACCATTCACCTGAGCTTTGTAGTGTCGATAATTGGCAGTTTTTGTTTTCTAACAACTGTCAGTATTTTCTATTTCACTTATATATGTCTATTCATTTATACAGTAATGCCTCAATATAAGAATTAATTTGTTCCTGGAGACTGCTCATAAAGCAAAAACTCGTGAAGCAGAGCAATAACTTCTTATTGTAGCAGTGTTATAAATCATAATGCGTTCCCAGAAAAATATTTTACCTATAAAATTTATAATACTCATAAATAAATGGCAATAAAACAACAGTAGAATGTAAAGAATATTTTATGTAAAATTAAAAGACTATCTAGATCATTTATAATTAAAAAAAATATTATAATCATTTTCTGAATCACTTTCACTCACACACTGTCACTTGTTGATGCAATCACCAATTCACAAGCACTTGGACTTTTAGACTTCTTTTTCAAAAACAAGTCTAGAGTTTTTTGCTTAGAAGAAGCTTTTTTTTTTTTTCACTCTATAAATTTGTCTGTAACATGCAGAAGCATTTGTTATAGTAGTAGAAACTTTTGCACTTCATTGAAATTTTGTTTCCAAAGTGATGGTTTTTCGTTTCTTTTTGTTCTCGTTGGTGTCTGTTGTACACTTTAATTTAGACATATTGGGTGTGTTTAAAAAATGCTGAAAATAATTGTGTGAATACAGGTGTACAATATAAAATGTGTGGCACAAAGAATTAGCTTACAATAATCTCTCTCAACAAAGCACATGCTCAAACTAAGACATTGAAATTTTATGCCATCATTTTACTCCAGCACTATATGCACCTGTGTAGAAACATCAAAATCAGTGTTGCCACATGTTGCAACGTTGCCACATGTTGCAACGTTGCCACACTCACTAAATGGTTGTTTAACCTTTTTATATTTCTTTTAAAATAAAACTTGTAAATCTGGTGTCTCATAAAGTAGGGTATTACTATCATCATCAACATCGATTAACATCCACTTTCAATGCTGGCATGACTTGGATGGTTTGACTGAGGACTGGCAAGCCAGGAGGCTGCACCAGGCTCCAGTTTGATCTGGCAAGGTTTATGCAGCTGGGATGCCCTTCCTAACCCCAACTACTCTGAGACTGTAGTGGGTACTTTTTACTTGCCACCAGCATGGGGGCTAGTCAGGCTGCACTGGCATCAACCACGACTATGATTTCACTTGGTTCAACAGGTCATCTCAAGCACAGCATATTGCCTGACGATTGAAAGTTACTTTTAAACGGGCCGGTTATATGACACTGGCATCACTCGACTTGCCAGGTTTTCTCAATCACAGCATATCTCCAAAGGTCTCAGTCGCTTGCCATTGTCTCTGTGAGGCTCAATGTACAAAGGCCGTGCTTTACCACCATGCCTTACTGGGTCTACCTCTTCCAGAGGTTCCTTCCACTGTTAGGATGTGACACTTCTTATGTCCAGCTTTTCTCTCAGGGCACTTACCCTACACATCCAGTGGAGCATACTAGCTTCATTTCTTTCAAGCCTATGCATGTCCTCAGCAGTCACAGCCCATGTTTCACTGCCATGTAACAATAGCTGTTTGCACACATGCATCATACAGTCTACCTTTCACTCTGAACAAGAGGCCCTTTGTTACCAGCAGAGATAGGAGCTCCCTGAACTTTGCCCAGGCTATTCTTATTCTAGCAGGTACGCTCTCAGAGCATCCACCCATTGCTTACTTGGTCATCTAGGTAACAGAAGCTATCAACTACTTCTAGATTTTCCCCCTGGCGTGTGATGGAATCTATTTTCTGTACATTTTTGGTGTTTATTGCCCCTCTGCATCTGCCACACACAAAAACTATCTTCCCAGTTAACCTTTGCTATTGCTGCACCTCTTATATGTCCATTGCTTACAGCGGCTACATCTTGTGGAGTTTCTACCAACGCCTTTTCTACAGATCGAGTAAGGCCATCTACCTGAAAGAGTTTGTGATTTGTCTGCCTTCCTACTTACTAAGACTTTAGCTTTTGCTAGATTGACTAAGGCCCTTCAATTCTAGACCTGGCTACCACACCTGAAACTTCTCTAGTTCTGGTAGTGACTCAGCTATTAGAGCAAGGTCATCAGCATAGAGGAGCTCCCAGGGGCGGCCTGTCTTGAATTCCTCCAGTAATTGCCTGGAGGACTGTGATGTATAAGAAGGGGCTAAAGACTGATGCTTGGTGAACCCCTACTTCTACCTGGAATTCTTCACTACACTCATTGCCAACCCTCACCTTACTGACTGCATCCCTGTACATGGCTTGAACAGCTCTCACCAACCACTCATCTCTTTCTAGTTTTCGCATTGACCACCAGATAAGGGAATGGGGGACCCTGTCAAAGGCTTTCTCTGTCAACGACAGCCAAGTACAGAGGTTTATTTTTGGCTAGGGATTTTTCCTGCAGCTTTCTTACCAGAAATATAGCATCGGTGGTGCTTCTCCCTGGCACGAACCCAAACTTCATCTCATCTAAACTAACTCTGTCCCTAATTAGTTGGGCTATGACCATCTCCGTGACTTTCATCACCTGATCCAACAATTTGATACTTCTGTAATTATTCCTATCAAATGTGTCACCTTTACCTTTGTAGTAGTTGACTATGGTGCTGCTCCACCAGTCATTGGGTATGACTTCTTCTTGTATCACCTGGTTGACTATATGGGTGACTAGACTATCACCTACACCACTGGATATTTTAAGCGTCTCGACAATGATTCTTGATGGGCCGGAGTCTTGCCCTGTCTTCATACCCTTAATTGCTTTATCTACTAAGGTAATGTCAATTTGGATAGCTGGTCCCTCTGTTGGGTTGACATTTGGCAGACTCTAATTCTCCCATTCATCCTCTTCATTTAGCAACCTTTCATAGTGGCATCTCCAAGTCTCTCTCTTTGCAGCATCATTAAATGCAAGTGAGCCATCATCCATGCAGACACATTTCTCTCCTATGACATCACGATTCTCTGTTACACACCATCTTGCAATACGAAACACTTCAAGTCTCTGATCCTCTTGAAGCAGAACATTGGCAAATCTTTTCTTATCTGCTTCCCCTCTGGCTAAGTAAACTTCTCTCCTAGCTTTCTGATACAGTTCCCTGCTACCATCACACTTCCATGCCTATTTCTTTTCCCTAATGGCCCTGTCAACTACATTGTTCCACCACCACGTTACCTTAGGTCAATAGGGGACTTTGCACCAGCCACAGATCTGGTCAGTAGCCCTCAACAAGTTGTCCCATAGGAACCTCCAGTTGTCCTCCACATTGTGATGCTATATCCTCTTTTTCATCAAAAGCTTCATGTAATATGTCTCTAAATCTCTGTCAATTCACAGGATCCTTAAGCTTCCAGACCTTTCTTTTCCATGCTGGTCATCTTCTGGGCAGCCATTTAGTCCTGATCCTGAAGTCGCTAACTACTAACCTATGTTGTGGGGTGCATTCTTCATCTGGGAAAGTTTTGGCATTTATAAGTAGTCATCTTTCCCGTTTCCTGGTGAGAATGTAGTCAATCTGACTAGTGTGCCCACCAGACTGGTAAATGAACAGGTGACTGGCAGGTTTCCTGAACTTAGTATTACAGATCTTAAGATCATTTGCATCATAGAACTCCAGCAGCCTGGTTCCTTCCTCAGTGCGGGAACCAAATCTGTTGCCACCATGTACACCATGGAAGCTCCCTGGATGTTGTCTTATATGACCATTGAAGTTGCCAGCCACAA
>NC_069004.1:16542730-16568533 GCF_001194135.2 Octopus bimaculoides
TAAGCTGAGATAATGGTTGCTAACCCATGATGCAGCACTAATCTAATCTTAAGTATTCTATCGCAGACTCTGATTACCTCGATTACCTTATCAACCCATTTCTCTGCAAGAAGTATGCCCACACCTCCAACCCCTTCAGTGTTCCCTACCCAGAAAATCTTATACTTATGTTCTTTGCCTGTGAGGAACGTAGCAGAACTTCCTCTCCACTTTACTTCTTGGATGCAGCACAAATCTACACATCTCCATTCAAGCATCTCAACAATCTCACCAGACCTACCTTTCACTGTGCCAACTCTGAGGGTGTGGAAGGTGTGGTCCAGCAAGACCCTGGGATGGGGGACAGCAGCATTATGCATCTGAAAAGAAAACTCGCATTTGGCAGATCTTGTAAACATACGCTACATACACTACACCAGCATACACTACACCATCATTTTATTTGCTACATAGTCACTATATTCAACAGGAATTAGACACTAGGTAGGGATGGAGTGGAAAGGGAGGGGGAAAGCATTCCGTATAGCAAGCCATTAGAAGTGCTCAAGAGAAAGACCTCTGGTATTGGTGGTGGGGGAGGGATGGGTAGATGCACCACAAACGGCAAAGCACTATGACAGCATACACACACATACATACAAGGACATACTTGTGTTCTTTTACTGGTTTCAGTCATTGGGTTGCAACTATCTAAAAAGATTTAATTGGTCATATAGAATCCATTGCTTATTTTTGTCTGGTACTGAAGTCATTGACTCTATTTACGTCTTGTACTTACAAGACGTAAACAAACATTAATAAATCGCACCAGTGTTTAGACTATGAGCGCAGACATGCATGCATATATACATCCACATGCACACACACAACCTACCATATTTACTCAAGTGCAGTGGAATATAATGTAATCCTTATTTTCCACTAAGGATTACATTATAAGCAATATACCCTATCCTCTCCTTTTTCTTTTTACACTCTAGTATAATGCACACACACCCACTTCCTAATTTTGACATGTGATGTTTTGTATCAACTTTCTTGCATTAAACTACTTGAGTAAATATGATGAACTTTTGAACTGTTTCCATCAAATTCTGTTTACAAGGTATTAACCAAGTCAGTAGTAGATGCCACACAATGGGATTGAACCTAGAGTCATTTATATAAACTGAACTATAGTGCTTTCTTTTTATGTTTATACTTTGATTTACATAAATTTTATTTCAAACTTGTCCAACCTGTATTTTAATTTTCATGGTCGGGATATTTTTATTACCTTATCAACCCATTTTGTTTGGTTTTGTTTGGTCTGTATGTGTGTTGTGTATGATTCACTCTATAGCTATTTAGAGTTTCACTTGTTTTTATAGCACAGTTGATAGAATCTACCTAATACTTGATTGGTACATGCTTTAATGACTCTGAAAGGTACATTAAACTTTGCACAGAATGAAATAACACCTTTACACAATAGTCTCAAATACTTATAGAGTACTTTTTCTCTTGACTTCATTTCTAAATGTGTGTGTGTCTGTGTATTACATATACAGGATTTGGTTTCTACTTAGGTTTCATGCTGACCAGATATTGAAGCAACTAATTCAGATATTCAAACAATTAATGCCTTCATTCTCATTATTATTTTGTTTTTTGCTTATCAATCATTTTGGGAGTTTGCAGTATTCTGTGAAGTAACTGATTTTTGCTTATCTGTGTCACCCTCATATTTTGGCTCTAGTACACCATTTAAAAGTATTTATTCCGTCTGCATTTCTGACCAATTATTCAATATTAATTGATTTTGATGTCTACATTGGGACAAGATCTCATTTCAACTATTGAGTAAGGATATATCTGGCATGATGATATTGTATTTTTCCAAGACGAATCGTGGTCGGTTCACAGGACCATTTACATAAGGGATATCACTGTGTATCATTACTGTTGTTTGAGAGTATGATGCCCCCTAGCAAGAATGGACTGGACCACTACATATAAATAGTAGTGGTCTGAGTAAGTGAGGTAGTTCATGCTAGTTCCACAGTTCATGTGTTGATAGTTCAAAGTTTACAATTCAAGCTAACGTGTTTGGATTGTTGGTTCCTAAAAGATTGTTGTTATATTCCATGTGGTTACTGCTATTTGTTTCAATTGTATTATTACACTGTTGCAGCATATTTATCCATAAGGATATAACATCTGGCGCCAAGGATCGTTTGAAACTCTCATTAGTTATTTGACAGTTTCTGCATCATGGAAAGCCTATTAGCCACAGAAGTATAGCTTCAAGGAAAGCAACAGGAACAACTACAGGAGTTGCAAAAACAAATACTACAACATCAACAGTTGAGTTACAGTTGGTGAAATCTGAAAATTCAGTAAGCTCATTTATGTCAGATGGCATGGCTAATGCAATTTCTAAATTTACATATAATCCAAAGGAGAACATTACGTTTCCCGTATATTATAGAAGATACAGGAAATTTTTAACAATGAGTGCAAGTCATTGTTGGAGGATGAAAAAGTAAGGCTTTTATTACACAGGGTAGCTCCTGCCAAACATGAATGTTACTGTAACTTTATTCTGCCCGAAATGTCAAGTGAGATTGGTTTCCAAGAAACTGTGGAACTGCTTTCAAAAATTCTTGTAATAGAAGTTCATTATTCGACACCAGAATGGAGTGTTGGAACTTAACAAAAAATGAGGAGGATGATTTTATCACCTACACTGGGGTAGTCAACCGTATTGTGTGAAAATTTCAAACTCCAGCATATGTTCAAATCGCTTATCTTCATGCAAGAACTTGTAGCACCTAAAGATAGAGAAATTCAGGCTAGGATTTTCTCGCAAATGGAGCAAGTGAATTGGAGTTTATCTCTACAGACCATCGCAGAGGAATATCAGACTATGGTAAATCTTAAACATAATGTGAAAAAATACAAGATAAAGACTCTGCAAAAATTCAAATATGTCATCCCAAGAAGTACAATAAAAAAAAAGTGTCAGGCCCCAATTTAAAGGATTGTCCATTTAAAACACAAAGTGCTATAGTTGTCAGAAGCTTGGATACATGAGTTCTTGTAGAACAAGACTACGAGGCTCAAGCACAAAAAGTTCTGGAGAGTGATTGCAACAGAAAAACAAGAAGATTCGTGCTCGTAAAAATAAATGATGTAATTATCAAATTACAGTTAGACTCAGGTAGTGACATCTCGATTATAAATGCAGGTAATTGGGAAAAAAACTGGGAAACCGAGATTATGTAAAACAGCAAAAATAGTGCGTGGTGTAACTGGCAATAAATTACATTTCATGAGCAAATCATATCAACGTCGCATTTCGAGGAGAGACAGATAAAGCAAAATTATTTGTTGTGGATAATATAATCAATCTGTTTGGCACAGATTAGTTAGAACTATCTGATTTATGGCACCTACCCATAAATCTTTACTGCAATAACATAAATGGTTGTCCCATTAAAAACAAGTCTTCAGAAGAGCTGAAAAAATTGGAGAAAATGTTCCCACAAGTGTTATCAGACAATTTAGGTCTATGTAGAAAGATGGAAGCCTATTTCCAGGTAAGTGAAAATGTTGTACCTGTATATAAAGCAAACAGAAAAGCACCATTCACGGCAACTGAAACCATAAATGAAGTGTTGGACAGACTCGAAAAGAGTGGAGTCAGCAAAAAGATGGATTACTCAAAATGAGTGACACCCACGGTATGTATTAAAAAAACAAATAAATAATAAGCTTAGGCTGTGTGCCAATTTCTCTACAGGATTGAATGACTGCATAAAAACATAGCACCATTCACTCCCAACTGCAGAGGACATCTTTTCAAAGTTAAATGGTGGAAAAAATTTTTCCAAATTAAATCTGTCTGAAGCCTATTTACAGATAAAAGTAAATGAAAAATGCTCAAAGCATTTGAAAATAAATAGACACAGAGAATTGTACAGATACACATGATTACCTTTTGGATTAAAAGTGGCACCAGCATATTCCAGCAAATCATGGATGCTCTGTTATCTGATAGTAAATTTGCAATGGACAATATTTTGATCAAGAGTAATTCTTTTGAACAGCTTATGGAACACATAAAAGCTGTATTTAAGAAAATTCAAGTTTTCGGGTTCACTCTGAGTGAAGAAAAATGCGAATTCTTTTGACCCAAAATTGGGCAAATAATTGATAAAAGTGCTAGACATCTTGACCCGTTGAGAGCAGATGCAATAAGAAATATGCCTGTCCTGACAAATATTCCAACTTTACAAGCATTTCTTGGGCTGGCAAACTACTACCAAAACTACATTCCTAATATGCACAAGTTAAGAGCTCCATCGAACAACTTATTAAAAAAAGGAGTAAAGTGGAATTGGTCCACTAAATGCCAGAACACTTTTAAAGAAATTTTAAAAAATTCTAATCTCAGACTTGTTGTTAGCACATTATGATCCTGAAATGGACATAATTTCTGATGCTTCCGAGCACAGATTAGGTGTAGTTCTACTTCATAAATATGAAGACAGAAGTACAAAACAAGTGCTTCATGTTTCGCGGTAGAGAAGAGATATAGTCAAATTAAAAAGGAGGCCCTAACAATTTTTGCAGTTAAAATTTCACAGGTTTCTGCATGGCAGAAGTTTTTTTATTGCATACAGACCATAAACCTTTGCTGTCGATTTATGGGTCTGAGAAAGGGATATTGACTCGTACTGCGAACTGCCTGCTATGTCGGGATATAATATTACTAAATTAAATTTCAAAATGCAATACATTTCATTGAAAAATAATGGTCATGCAGACTGCCTTTCAAGATTAATTCCAAAACATATGGAACCACTAGAAGAGACTGTTATAGCAACACTGCAGGCAGAAAGTGAAATTAAAAATGTTATGACAAACGTTATCCAAGAACTACCAGTGAAGGCACAGGATATAAGAATGAAAGCTGTAGGTGATGAGTATATTACAAAACTGAAAGAAAGCAGACCAAACGCCTTGAGATAATGCCCAGGTGAATGAGATACTAAAAATATATATATAAAAAATTTCTTTATTCCTTTGGAACACGAAATCTCAAAAGGGGAGATGTTGTGTGAGAGTACAACGCCCCCTGGCAAGAATGGACTGGACCACTACATATAAATAGTAGTGGTCTGAGTAAGTGAGGTAGTATTGTGCTCGCTCCACATTTCATGTGTTGGTAGTTCAAAGTTTAGAGTTCAAGCTAGTGTGTTTGGATTGTTGGTTCCTAAAAGATTGTTACGTTACGTTACATGTGGTTACTGCCGTTCGTTTCAGTTATATTGTTATTACACTATTGCAGTGTATTCGTTTATCCATAAGGATATAACAATTACCCTGCTTTTATTATGGTGAAATTTATTTTCTTAAGTTCCAAATATGCTGCAACAATGTAACATTCCTTCTTTTTGAACAATTACTACTCAACGAGTGTGTTCTTGATTTGTTTCAGTTGCATTCACTTTCAGGTAAAGGTTGTGAGTTGGTAGTTGTTTTTTATTACTGATATTCCTGGGGGCATACTTTTAGTTTTTCATGCAGCTAAGTTCAGAATTTTAAAGAATTCAACTTTGAAATAAACCAGTTAAATTATAAAAAGTAACAATCACTATATAAAATCTATCAAGTAACCACTGTATATATATAAAAAGTTATTCCAACTACACATTTTCAATAGTAATAATAATAATTTTACACAGTAACTAAAGCAGAAGGATCTCCACAATTTCCTCAAGTTAAACAGTATTCAATCAGCCTGCACCATTCTATAAGGAAACCTTAAAAAACCCTAATGTAAATAGAGAAACAAATCCAGTAGAACTAGGAAAGGAAAGATCTAGTTCAACTCAACATTCAGCTTAGATTTAACATCAAATGTAACAAAAATGTTTCTAGCATTGAACATTCCCCATCTGACTATAGGCTATTTTATAGAAATAATATAAAAGTTAGCTATTGCCTATACATGAAACTAAAACATACCATCTGAGAGATAAATAACTAAATAGCTAGCAATCCACAACCTTCAGCTGAAAATGGACACAACTAATACAGATCAAGAATATATCTAAGTGATAATTCTTAAAAAAAAAAAAAAGAAATTAATTCATAAGAAACCTATAGTATGATTTATAAGAAAGCTATACTGATTAAAAACTACATCTGGGTACCAAGCAGAACATTTAAAATTAGATATAGACATATAACATGTGCATTCATTCCACAACTGCATATGTGAACCTTAAAAGGAGCAAAATATAAATATTAGCTGATAGATAGTAGTACCCCTTAAATGACTACTGGATAAACCCTCTGCATTGCAGAAAATGCAATATCATCACAAAAATGTATGCATACTCATGAGGTATGAAAAATTGGTTGGAATTGTGCACACAACATCTGAAAATGATGTAGTAGTGGTAAAGTAGCATCAAGATTGTAAATGCCAAACAGCTACTCAACAGGACACAACCAACTACCAGAAAGAATTGACCACTACAGATGGAGTAACCAATGAGAATGACTGACATTTTAAAGAAAGTAACTGTTTATTTTTATCTAAATTAGGTGCTTGGAAGTTTGCAGAGTGCAAAACTTGAATAATGATAAAATCCCCAATTTATATAAGTATATGAACAAACTACACGATGTATTGACTATCTTCCATTTTCATTTGTAAGCTGTAACAATGCATGCATGTGCATGTGGTTACATAGCTATATTTTCTCAAAGCATAGAGATGGAATATTTCATTGTTGTATTAGTGAACAAGGTAGCAACTTATTACATAATATATGTATGTGTGAAGGCTGAACAATATTCTGTATTTGTAGTAAAAGAAGTGAGATATACTTGCATATTTAGAATAGTAAAATGGTAATTTTTTTGAGCTGCATTTTTCTTTAAAAATCCTTCTTTTTTCCTCCCAATTTTCAGGCTCTTGATGGTTTTGTCTTCTTTGTCAACTGCCAAGGCATTGTAGAACATGTCTCAGAAAAGGTCTCTCTTTACCTCAAATACACGCAGGTATGTATTTCTATAATTTTGTTTTATCTCCCTTTTTTTTTTTTTTTTTTTTTTTTTGCTTAGAAATTGTTTTAGTCACACTCACCAACTCAAAATGAATTTTTCTAAAAGCTAGTACTTGGTTGATGTGTGATTAATGTTTTTACAATATCAGAAGATTGTGCATTGCAGGTGACATTCCTAGAAGTTCTGTTATTTCTCACAGCTAAGAGAACTGAACTATATGGAATTTAATAGTAAAATACTTGCAAATTCAAACATTTGGAGGTTGAGTTTGATACTTTACTCACAGCATTTCTCAGATTTTTGTAACAAACACCAAGTGGAGTAAAGCTTTGTGAGCTCAATTGAGACATACATTAGATTTCACAGGCTGGATAGGGACAATCACTCCTAAAAAGTCTTTTCATAATGCAAGCCAAAGTAATGATCAAAGGGGGTCAATATATATAACAACTTCATTAATAATTAAGAAAGGAAAGAACATGAAGTGTTCATAAAGTTCATATGTAGAGCATGTGATGAAAACTTATCCACATGCAGTCCTATTAAGTAAGGATTCTTAGGGTAAGAACAGAAATAGAAATTGTCCAAATGAATGCATGCAGTTGTTGAGGATACCCTTATACTTTATAAAAAGCTTACATTGTTTCAGCTGCCAAATCTTTCCTAATCATTTACATCATTAGAATCCATTCAGGCTCTGAATCTGAGAGTATGCTGGAGATGTTAGACTGAGTGTTTGGGCAAAATTTGACAGTTTGCATAAAAGGAAAAGGAAACAATATCCCATCCAAAAATAAAAGTATTTTTAAAACATAAAAAAATATCAAACAAATTATGGTTGGGAGATAATTTTCTCAAAGAAAATTATTCTGCCATGGCCTCAAAATGGCTCCAGAACTTGGTGCATGCATTCCTCACTGTACCCCTGAGAAGATGTTCAAACACCTACTTGATCTTAGCCCCAGCTCAGCCTTGATGTTGCAGGCAGAGCAGTTGGTGTCTTCCTTGACCATGCCCCACACATAGTAATCCATGGGATTATAATTGGGGGAATTAGTAGGCCAGAAATTTGGACTGGTGAAATCATAGAAATTCTCTGAAAGCCACTTCTGACTCTTTCTGGAGGTATGGCAAGGACCCAAATCCTGTTGTCACACACATGATCTTCCAACATCAATCCTCTCCAGCCAGGGTTTGACCACAGTCTCCAGCAGTTTCACATCATCATCATCATCATCATCGTTTAACGTCCGCTTTCCATGCTAGCATGGGTTGGACGACTTGACTGAGGACTGGTGAAACCGGATGGCAACACCAGGCTCCAATCTAAATTTGGCAGAGTTTCTACAGTTGGATGCCCTTCCTAACGCCAACCACTGAATTGTTTAAAGATGTGGGGCAGCGAAACAGCACCCTCAATGAAGACACACCCAAAGACAGTTTGGAGGAACTTGGTTTTCATGATATGTGGGACATCACATGGATTGTAGGCAAACCATGTCTCATGCAACTGGTCCTGGCAGAAGTTCTTTTCATCTGAGAAGAACCAGATCATCCTCAGTTCAACCGGATGCATCAGCTTTGGCTATCAGAACTTGTTCCCTATGCCTTTCGTACAAGTGGTAGCGAAAGTACTCATTCAGAGTCGGCTTTATGGTGTTGACTCCAACACCCATCTTTCTCACCAAAGCCCAGTTTCCCTTGCTCGGATCTTCCATCACCTTGTCCTGCAGCTGTTGGATGAATTCCAGCCTGTGGATGCAGCCAGAACACCTGTTCTGTCCCTTTCTACTGGCTTCATAGTTTCTGTTGCAACTGTCCATGTCACTTCTTACAGCTTTTACAGTGTTCACAGAACATCGAGCAGCAGTCCTGATGGTGGTATTTTGATACCTGACATGAATCATCGTGATACAACTAACTCTTTTCCAATATTCAGATGGCTTCCCATTCTCCATGTCAACTAACTTTTTCTTGGCTCCAACTTTAATCTTATGCTCTCCAATGCTGTTGACTATTCATCAACACATCAAGCTGTTTTTGGCAAAAGGAAACATTAAAAAAATTATCAGATTTAGCCAAAACACCCTGTATTTTACAGAATATTCCAAAATTAAGATGTGCATGAATATTTTTTTTGTAAAATTCTGCCAGTGGGCTGGACTAAATATTGCTATGAGCTGGATCTGTCCTGCAAGCTGTATGTTTGACGTCCTTGATATAGACATTAGCATGTTTGATGCTATCTTTGTCTAACTTTTTCTTGGTTCTAACTTTAATCTTATGCTCTCCAATGCTGTTGACTATTCATCAACACATCAAGCTGTTCTTGGCAAAAGGAAACATTAAAAAAATTATCAGATTTAGCCAAAACACCCTGTATTTTACAGAATATTCCAAAATTAAGATGTACATGAATATTTTTTTGTAAAATTCTGCCAGTGGACTGGACTAAATATTGCTATGAGTTGGATCTGTCCTGCAAGCTGTATGTTTGACGTCCTTGATATAGACATTAACATGTTTGATGCTATCTTTGTCTACATTCAGCTCTGTTCTGGTAACAAAGAAATGTCTAAAAGACTGTGCAAATCTGTGAGTTATGCATGAAGAATAACTATTTCTGTCTTCATAATAACAATACTTAAATGTTTTAAAGTTTTTGATAATTTATGGCAACAGTATCCTAGTCTACTTCATATATTTCTGTAACTGTCACAGCTACACTGCTGGTGTTATTTGTATAGGAGTGTGCATATGTGGGTGGGGCTTGAATTAAAATTGACAATCCCCAAATAGATAAGTTCTCAGCAAATCTAGTCTCCCAGAAATCTATAAATTGATAACTTTTCAATTTGCACAGCCATTGTTCCATTAATCTGCTCTAAATGGTAATAACAGAAGAGAAAAGAAAGTCATTGATGAGACAAAAATACAAGTGTTTGTGTGGGATGTAAGAGGCTGAGATGGTATTATAAAAGGAGAGAGGCTGTAATTGATAGAACAAGGCAGATACTGCTGATTGCAAACATACTGGAATTTTATATATAACCAGTGTGTATAACTAGTCATTGAATCATTGAATATACATCAGTTCCACAATTTTTCTCAATGTTAACTTTATTATTACACATTATATTCATGAAGACATTTGCACTTTTGATCAAATGTTTTGCTCTCTGTTTGCATGCATTCACACAAGACAAGAGATGGGTATCAATAAACTACTTGAAATAGCAGTCAAATTGCACTGAAATTGTTTCCTACTGGACACGGATAGTGTTGATCTGCATGTAGGAGAAAACTTCCTTTTAAATCTGCTGCATCAAAGTTGGCATTAAACACACGCATACGTGCACACGCTTATGTGATTGCTATGACAAAGAATAGGTCCCACCACCATAATGTGTGTGTGTGTCTTTGTTTGTCGTAAACCACCACTTGACAACTGCTGTTGGTATGTTTACATCCCTATAAATTAGCAGTTCATGAAAAGAGAATGATAGAATAGGTACCAGGTTTAAAGAAAAGAATATGTTTTGGGATCAATTCATTCAAGTAAAAATTCTTTAAGGCAGTGCTCCAGTATGGCCACAGTCTAACGCCTGAAATGTGTAAAAGATAAAAGATACACACACATACAGAGAATTTGTTGTACTGGTGATAAATCTAACAGTCTCAGAGTTGTGTCTGTAGTGTGTTAGAGAGAGTAGGTCATTATCAATCTTTCAAATGGTTTTCTTTCAGATTTTGTCTCTGATGCTTCTATGTCTTAATAATAATTTAGCAGAGATTATAAAACTAAAACACATGTGGTGTGACATTGATAGTTTTAGTTGAGGTGTTTGATTTGCAATCTCAAAGACCTGGATCCAGTCCCAAATTTTGGGTAAATGTCTTTCAACCTAGCCATGGATTGACCCAAGGTTTATGAATGAAATTGGGTGTGGAAGCCTGATGGATGGATGAATGGATGGGCAGGCAGGTGAGCCAATAGAATGATGGTACCTGTAATTCAATGGTACAGCCTTGTTACACACCGTATCACATTGATTCTGCTTCAGGATTACATTGAGTGTGCCTCTGGAATTCTCAACCGCTAACTAATTCAATGAACAGGTATTTTAGTTGATTGAACAATTATTGAAACCAACAGTTTTACATTATTTCTAACTCTGAAATGTGAAGACTGTTTCCTTTTTATGCTGTGATTGAGTGTTTCTCTTTGTAGAAGGTTAAAGAGTGAAGTATATCATCTGCAAGGGATTGTGTAGTAGGATATTATAATAAGGGAGACATAACCTTAGAGTACATCAGAGCATATAGAATATAATTCAAAAGCAGTCCTCTCATCTAGTGCTGCAGTAGGACAGTCTTTCTGGAAACTTAATTTCTAAGAGACAGGCTACTTAAGATTTTCTTATGCCAGGGACAATCAGCAGTTTTGGTGAGTGACAGAGAGGATCAAGTCTCTGGTGGATCTGGAGGCTGTACCAGTGGCCACTGAGCATGATGAATGGGGTCACCATTGACAGGGATTTCTGTTTTCTCTGAGATACTGGAAACATGTGCTAGATGTTGGTAAGAGTTGTTGCCTTTTGGGAGGCAGGACACACTATAGGGGGCTTACAAAGCTTTGGATAAACCAGAGAGAGAGCAGGTGATTGAGGACTTTGGTGATAATAAGAACAAGTTCTGAAAGATACACCAGTGGGATAGGTTGCGTTTGGTATGATCAGAGAAGTTTTCAGACTTGGTAGCCCTGGAAGTGTGGAGAAGGAGAGTTGAGAGCTGGATTTCATTTTATTTATGTGTATGTGCACTTTCAGTGTAGAGTTGGACAAAGCAAGTAACAAATGTAGAAGATTTTTTCAGTAATTATGTTATTGAATCAGCTGTTCTGTTTAAGGAACGACAAGTAGAAATTCTGGAGATTTGGCAAGGGATCACAAGGCTTTATTACAATTTTGGAGGTAGAAATGTTTGCTAGTTGTGCATTATAAAAAGGCATCCTTTGCTATGTTATTCTTTTTAATAGTAATCATGTAGGTATTACAATGGTGTACTATGTTGGTTATCCAGGAATTGCATTGGTAGGTTCTTTTGCTCATACTGCTGTAACAGCTGTCGGTAAACCAGTTGAGGGTTTTGAGATTATAGGCTTCACTGTGTGAGGAATTTGAAGGGTCATACCTTGGAGTCATGTTCATCACCAGCTTAACTGCTTCAAATAAATCAGGGGTGAAACACATTTACAGCCAGTAGATAAGCATATGCCTGAAGCTTTAAGTATTTTGAACAGAGGATTCAATATGCAGTGTGTTACATCTATTACAGTAATCAGCCATGAGGAAGAGATCAAGGGTATTTATTGTTAGTATCAGTCAGGGATGGAGGTATTTGGAGATATCAACTTATACAGATAGCTGATGGTGGCATACAATTTGAATGGTACATTAGCAGTGTCAATGTAGGAGGGATGTGTATATTGAAATTTCTTAGTATCTAATTACTATAGAAAGAATGGTGGTGTGAGACAGATGTCTTCAATGTAGAAAGTGAGATAATTGGTTGGAAGATTTCAGGGATTGTAAAGGCAGTAGATGAACTTTACAGGAGTAAAGTAAAGGGTCGGTTAAAAGGTTCATAGGCTGACCAAAATACTCTCATGGAATGTGACCAAATGAGGTTTATTTTCCAATATAGTCCCCTATGTGATCCATTGGTGAAGAAGTTTTCATCAAACAAGATGTGGTCCGCTGACCTATTGAATCCTGTCAAAATCCATGCTAATACTGAAAGCAGATGATAATGATCAAAGATTAGAAACCTTTTATTCTTTATCTAATCTTTTGTCGTATTTTATTTTTATAATTTGTAAAATTTAAACTGTTACACCTATTCCAAACTATATACACAAATACATACATTTATCAAATACGTGTATATATACATATATCCTTATGCACATTTGCTTCCTGGTGCATCATGTCTTATATGTATTGTATTTGACTTGGAATGCTTCACAGAATAATTCTTTCAAAAAAGAGGCTAATTAAACAAATTAGAAGTTTTACCAAATGAAACGCTGATATATTTATTGGTATGAAGGAATGCTTTGTAAACCACTTTTTCTGTACCTAAATCGATATTTTAATGACTAATTACACAAACTCCGGTGATGCCAATAGAAAATATAGGATGTGAATTTCTGTAGTGTTCTGTGGTGAACAAAACATTTAGTAATCACTGAAGAGATAACAACACCAATTAGTTTGTTGCATGTGTAACATGACATTTCATTTATTTATTGTTTATTGTTGCTGTTGTATCTTTCTTTTCTAGGAGGAACTGATTGGGAAAAGTATCTACAACATTATCCACGTTGGTGACCATGCCCAATTTAGCGGCAAACTACTTCCTATGTCCTATGGCGGTAAGATAATGTTAAAAACTTCTTTTTTTTTTTTTAAACCTATCATTTGATGTGAACACATTTTCTTTTACAGAAATATATTCCACTTACTCTCTCCATCCCTCTTCTACAAACATTTTGTAGTTCACCATTTAATTTTGCTGTGTCATTTATAATCCACAAGTTCTAGTCATAATAGCATTGGAATCCCATAAATGGAATTTGTTTCCTGGAAATTGCATTTCTATCCAAAAACTAGATTCCTGGTTGTTAGTCAGTTGAGTAATTAGTTGAAGCAGAGCAACTTTTTCAATCTTTAAGCTGATTTTCTGCATCAGGATTTAAACATTCTTGAGAAATTGACCTCATTAAGGATATTGGTTTGAGCTGGTTGTGTTAGTTTTAAAGTGCTCTCTCTTTCTCTCTCTCTCCCCTCTCTATCAAAACTTTTCAATATTTCTGCCATATAGAGAAGTCATCAATGAAATATGCTGCTTTGTTTTATCATTTCTTTTTGCCCTTGATTCTATTAGAATGTGCATTAACATAGAGAAACCTTTTGTTCAGTGATTTCAGTCGTTTTTTTTTTAATCCCCTTACCTTACTACCTTGCTAGAAGATATGTTCTAGAGACCTATTTTGCAATAATATTGAGTATAAAGGTCATAATGAGTTCTTGTAAGATAAGGCACTTTGGTTTAGAAGTTTGCTTTGCAACTATGTAGTTCTGAGTTTGATCTCACTGTATAGTATTTGGGACAAAAGTTTTCTAACATGACTTCAGGTTGGCCAATATCTTGCATGTGAAATCTGGTGGATGGGAGCTGTTCAAAAAGCTCATGTATGTGTGTATGTGCATGTCTTTCAGCAATGAACATCAACATAGAAGCCATTAAATCAGTATTTCTGAATGGAATCCCTTACTATTGTTTGTTTCCTTTGACCTGCACAGACAGTCTGTTGTCACATTCAACCATTATAAAGGTAGTGAACCAGTGATTGGCCAGTTAGAAGTTTATAACCAGCAATGCTTATTACTCACAAAATGTGAAATAAAATATAGGTGTTTGACACTTCTCTCTTCACTGTCTAATTATTTGCTCTTCTCCTTCCTGTCAGTCATGTACCTCATCTATCTCCTGTTCCTCTCTTCATTTTTTCTTCTTTAGTTGAAGTGATTTATACAGTTTGTATTTCTCTCATATCTATCTGTCTGTCTGTATCTATCTATCTCTCTATCTATCTATCTATCTATCTCTCTATCTATCTATCACACACAAGTTGATAATTTTACCCCCTCTGCTCTGCTGCCCTGAACAGAAGTAAAATATTTAATGATCAGTTCATAATTCATGAGTCCAACTTGGTTCTGCATTTTATTTATTACTGCATTATTACTTGTGGAAGAACACTGTCTGCAACAGACAGGCTTCATACCCATTGAGACGATTTACTTGTCGTCTATTAAATATTCGTTTTAAGAGCCTTGTGTGGAAACATATTCTTGTGATTTATTGTGACATATTCTTCCTTGCACCAACCATTCCTTTAGCATTGTTGGCATCCTAACTGCAGTAGAAGACTTAGAGCAGCAGTAGAAAGTTGGTGAGGAGATATAACAATAACACTTAAAATATTAACTGGTGCTTATGATCCAAAGGTTATTCTCTTTAGTCTACAATGGTGTAATTAGATTTTGAATAGTTTATAGAAACACTGAATCCTGGCTTAGCTAATGTTGATGTTAAAAATATTTCAGGTGCCTTTGTTGTTTAATGTAAGACCGTAAACCAGTAAAATTGTCTATCTCTGCTCATAACTATTGCTTTTAGTGATTTAATAATGTAATTTGTTTAAAATGTAGTGCACTTTTACATCTTTTTTTCTCATTACTAGCAAAGTTCAGTTGGAGTTCACTGACTATTACATTTTCAGTGTTGATAGCTGTGAAATGGGATTGACATTATTAAGTAAGCAGGCTGAAGCAAACAATTATCTACCTTGCCTAAAAAGCACTAAACAGTGACTGTAGAGAAATTTGAACTGATGCCACTCGTAGTCAATGAGGGTCCAGCACCTTGATAATTTTGTACCTTCCAGGACATGATAAACTGAATATCATAGCACTATTTGAATTGATCAGTTTATTGTTGGTAATCCAGCAACCTAACTTCACAGTGGTTCTTGTGTAAAGTGCTATGGTTGATTTCATTCACTAACTTCTCAACCAAAATTTCAGGACTTGTGCCCATGTTTAAAAGAATTATTATTATTATTGTTCAGTAGTTTTATTTTTATAACGTGCTTTCACTTCACTACCGAGCGCAGCTCTGTGTGCCTTGGGTATGTGCTGTGGTTTGCTGTGATGCTCTTATGGTTACTGTATTGAAAGTGTTTGGCGTAGGATGTGTTGTTATTATTATTATTATTATTATGAAAAGTTTTCCTTTGATAGTTTCATGTGAGTTTTTACTGCACTCACTTCAGGAGTACCTTTGTGTTTTTGAGGGTGTGCAGTGTTGTGTTCTTAATTTTGTAGGGGTGGGGGAAGTATAGACTCCTACAGTAGGTGTACTGCACCAGTTTGTTTTGTTATGGGGTTTAGTTCCTTGTTATATTAGTGTGTGAAATGCAAGATGTATTATTTTATTGGACATTAATCTTGTACAAGGGCTGGCTGAAAAGTTCAAAAGCTGACCAAAATACTTGTGGAATGTGACCAAATAAGGCTTACTTTTCAACATAGTCCCTCTTGCAGTCCACACATATCTTCCTCCAGTGTTGCAGTACTTGGATCTCATTGATGAAGAAGTGTTCATCCCGTTGGTCAAAAAAGTCATTGGCAGCAGACATAATATCATCAACATTGTGATACTGGTTCCCAGCCAAGTGTTATTTCCTGTTGGGGAACAGCTGACAGTTAGAGGGGGCCAAATCTGGAGAAAAGGAATGAGGATCAACCATTTCAAATCCACAGTCATGCCCAGCGGTCATGGAAACCAATGACTCGTGTGCTGAAGCATTCTCCTGATGAAGACTCCTTTCATCAGTTTTACTGGTCATTTGGTCTTGATAGCTTTCTGTAACTGCCTCAGCAAGTTAGCATAGTACTCTCCATTGATGGTGTAGCCCTTTTGAAGATAGTAAACACAATGCCTTTTGCATCCCAAAAAACTGAGGCCATCACCTTCTCTACAGAGGAAACAACCTTGGCCTTCTCTAGAGCAAGTGAGGAGAAATGTTTCCATTGCATGGAATTTCTCTGTCTCCGGCTCAAAGTAATGAAACCAACACTCATCCTGGTTTAGGAAACATTCAAGGAAATCAGCTGGATCTGTCTCAAAGAATGTCAGATTTTCCCATGATGTGATCAGCCTGATATGTTTTTGATCAAATATCAGAACACTTGGCACCCACCAAGCAGAAACCTTCATCATACCAAGTTCATTGTGCAGATTATTCTCAACTCTCTCATGAGATATGCTGATAGCATGGGCTATTTGATTTATAGTCAATCATCTGTCATCCATCAGCATGTGCTGAACATGATCAATGTTTTCTTTGATGGTGGCTGTTGCATGACATCCAGACCTTGGGTCATCTTCAGGACTCTTAAATTCAGCTGCCCACGTTTGCACTGCTGATAAAGTTGGAGTGTCATCCTCTAATGTAGCAACTATGTAAGCATGAATGTCTTTGGGAGCTAAACACTTTCTGAAAGTGCTTGATTACACTGCAATGCCAAATTTTGTCCATTTTCAAGAGAAGTTGCTACTAGTTACTTTTGAACAGTGACCTATCAGTTTACCTGGAAAGAAACAATACAATTGATAAGAAGAAGAAGAGTTGAAATTAATGCATCAAGATTTCACAGCTCTAGCATCGCTTCCTCATTGTCAGCCTATGGACTTTTCAGCACATCCTCATCTATGTAGTGCGAGTTGTCTTGTTGTATAGGGTGTGTATTGTATGTGAAGATTGTTCTATTTCAGCTATTCTATTGAATTGATAGTGTCTTGCACAAGATGTGGGCTATTCCTAGCAAAGCTATTTTTTAGGCAGTGTGTAGTGTTGTGAACCCTGCTATGGCTTCTATGTTTCCTTTTCTATATTTCTAATTATACCTAATGCTCTAATTGCTAGTAGTACCATTTGCACCCTCCTACTCACCATCTTGAATATTTTAATTTCAAGATCCTTGTATTTTTACAGTTTCTCGACCTCCTTCTGGGCAACATTTTCATCAGAAGGGATTGTGATGTCTACCAGTGTTCATGTGTTTGTTTTTTTGGTATTATTATGTCTGGACAGTTTGCCTTGATCACTTTGTCAGTTTGGATGGGTATATCCCAGGTTGTTGCTACCAGGTTATTGTCTTGTACTGTGTTCAATACCTTCTTGTATCACTTATTAAGTGTTCACATTGAAGTGTCTATATATTACCCAGTGGATGTAGCTGCCAACGCAATCATGCCTGTGGATATACTCAGATGTGGCAAGGGTTGTTATTATTATTATTATTATTATTATTATTGTTATTATTATTATTATTTCCATTACATTCCTTTTGCAGATGATAGAAGTGAGGAAAAATTGTGATAAATCACGTTAAGTTTAACATCTTGTGTTTTTTTTTGTTTTTTTTTTTAAGTTCTAATATTACTGGGATTGGTTTTTAACTTCTGTGTTGATGAGCTTTCATAAAAAAGTACCAGTTTTATAAGAATAGTCTAAGGATAATATGTATTTTATGCTCTAGTTTTTTTTTTTCTTGAAAATGAAATTCGTATAATATAAACTCATGTACCACAAGGAAAAGCAAATACTGACAATTTAGAGAGCATTCTTTCTTGCCAGAAAGCTCCGTCTCCAATTTCCTTGGATCTTCTTCCTCAACAAATCTGGCATCTTTTTCAGATAGCTGAGCACCACAAAAAGCCTTTAATGATTTTTTTAAACCCTTTACCTCTGAAGTTCTAGTTCAGTATCTTATCCATTCTGCTATATTCTATTTTAATAATAATAATAATACACTAAGATAATTTAACCAGTTATATACCTCCTGTATACTAAGTGAAATGATATTCAGTGTTCATTTTGTTTCTTTTGCTCTTCTGCTGAGTCATTTCATTTATTGAAACTGAATGAGTCTCAACATCACCATTATCGTGAAGTGTTCCTTTGCTATTGTTGTTACAGGCTCCAGTGCTTGGCCATCAGACAACTCTGCTGCGAAAGGGAAGACTTTTTTCTGTCGGATGCTGATCAAGCCTTCAGGTAAAACTAGTATATATATATCTCTCTCTTTCTCTCCTCTCTCTCTCTCCTCTCTCTCTCTCCTCTCTCTCTCTTTCCTCTCTCTCTCTCTCTCTTTCTCTCTCTCTCTTTCTCTCTCTCTCTCTCTCTTTCTCTCTCTCCTCTCTCTCTCTCTCTCTCTCTCTCTCTCTCTCTCGTGTGCGTGTATGTGTCATAAAGTACCATCTTGAAACAATGTGTGTTAGTTTTCTATGTGAATGCACAAAAAATATTTCATTTCATTTTGTCTGATGATTTATTGCTATCATTCAGCTATTCATTTAATATTTTTCCATGTTTGTATCTCTAATTTCATCTATTTCCATAGGAACCATGCCACCTACCTCCTATTCCTGCCAGATATTGTATAGAGGATATGAGGTTTTATTGCTTGATGCCCTTCCTAATAGTAAAGGTCTATTGGAGTACATTTAGTGTTGCATCAGCATCAGAGGGGCTTCTAACAAACCCTCATTTCTCCGTTAGCTTTCAGAAATAGAGAAATTTGCTATTATGTACATTGAGCTGTTCATTTCAGAAAGTTATTTTAAGAGTTAAACAAACCACTTCTAATCTCTTCATAATTAAAACTAATAATTGTAAAGTTAGGCTTACTAAATTTGTTGTTAGATGGTGGAATAGCAGAAATGGTGTTTTGGGTAGTGAAATTACAAAAATGATATAGTAAGTTCCAATCCAATGAAAGCATTACCATTCTTTGCTTTTGGGTTACTAAAATAGTACCAGGCATATACTAGGATACTTCTTTCAATTTTACTTAGCTCTACAAATTTATTTCCTTATGCCTATATAAAATCATTTTAGTGTTACATGTGGTGGTTTGGCAGAAATGATAGCTGGGTTAGAAGAGCCAAACAGTATTTAGTTTTATCATCTTCTTGCAGTGTTCAATTTTCATCAGCTGTTAATTATACTTGATTGGGATTTATTGTTACAGGTGAAGACAGTAGTGATGATGCCCAAGTGGAACATATGCAGATATCCACTGCAGTTCAACCCTGCATTGGGGAAAAGTTTTCAGATTCTCAAGAGGATTCAGGTAAGCTTCATATGTGATACGTAATTTACAAAATTGTACGAAATATGTAATAGCCAAAATTTTCCTGTTCTCTAAGCTTCTTTTACAAATGACAGTATAACTTAACGCAAAAAGGGACAAGTATTTACTTGAGGCTTTTACTTTGTTTGTTTCACCCTCGAGAAACTAGAGATTGACATTGTTGAACATCTCTTTGACAGTTGTTTTAAAAGTGGCCGTGATGACTCATTTCATATTGCTTGTCACTCAGCATTGAGTAGAACTCTCCATTAAATGGACAATCTCAGCATGGATGAGATATTACACAAACAATGACTACATAACCATTACCAGATGTCTGATGTGAGTCTAATTTTATAGTTGAGAAGAACAACCACTACTGTTTGTCTAGTTCTGCCTTTGGACAGGACCATATTTTAATTAATTAGTAAGTTACTAAATGAACTACAGTATAGTCAGTACTCTGCTAGTAAACTGGTCTTTCCCAGAATAGTAATTGAGAATTGAAACCAGAATAGTTCTTGTTTCTTGTCAAAGAACACAAGCACAGCATAGATAAGAGACTGGGTTTAAAATGTAATCATTTTCATGGTATTGTTTTTCAGTGTGTTCATTCTTCAATTCCTTTGTTTATTCCCATCTTAAAGGTGTTCTTCTTTTTTTATAGAGCGGCAGTCTTGCTTACTTTGTATAGCTAGGCGGGATAAAACGCATGATAAGATGAGTACAGCCATGAAAAAATTTACTACAAAACAGGATTTAAATGGAAAAATTATTGCCTGTGATGCAAGGTATGGAAAAAATTTTTCCTTTTTTATATATAGATCTGTTATTGGAGAAGGCACACTTTATTGACCGACAACTATCACCTATTAGAATTGTTCTCATTATTTTTACTACTGAAATAGAGAAAACCACGTTAACAGAATGTCAGTCTGAATAGTTTGTAGTCTATCAGCACCACTGCAGTGTGTTAATGGTCACCATATGTAATTCCCAACTTCCTGGAAATGCCAATTGATGGGATATCTTATCATTGTAAGCAGTAGCACTATAAAATTAATGATTGTTTCATAAGTTTTCAATACTAAGTTCAGTTCTTCCAGGAAATGTCAACTTAAGAGAACAATGTATTATAGTCATGCTCCTATAATGTAGTGGGGAAAAGGTGCAAATTCTTCTGGGAGGGCAACAACAACAGTGTGTGTACAAGAATTGTGTTGCTAGCAGACAAATGAATAAAGTAATTGAAGTACTCAGTGTCCAGCAACATAATTAAACTTAGACTTGTCATAGACAGTCCTTCTGCATGTGCACCACAACTGACAGATGAACAGAACAATCGATTTTATGAAGCTTACATACAGACAACAAATGACAGAAATCTCATTATTATGGCTGGTGACCTTAATAGACATATGATAGTTTATCCACCTTAAATGAGGCTATGAATATGGTAAAAAGAATGGAATGTTGAAGGCTCCTGAAGTTCTGTGACACAAATGACCTAACTTTTTGCATCAAGAAACTAACCTGCTGCCTGATCTCTTCCTAATCAAACACCTGAGACTTCACACTCATCAGGAAATAGGATAGACAGTTAGCTGTGAATGCTAAACTTTTCCTTGGTGAAAAATGTACCACTGAACATGACTAGAGATTAGTGACTCTAGAGTAAGGGCTAAACATAGTCAGAAGCAGAAGACAAACTGGAGAAGGAAGATGTTGAAGCTGAAAGGTCCTGTAACCAAGAGAAGTACTAGTTGATACATATAACATAAAAGACAGAGGATAACTAGGATTTCCTATTAAAAGCACCTGTTAAAGGTTACAGTGCAGACCCAGCTGGTGCAAAGTACATAGTACTGGCAGAAAGTAGAATTATACACGAAACAGTCATAAAAACTAAGATATAGGTCTGGAATAACTGAAAGAAAAGGAGGAACTAAGAATGATATCAAAAAGCTAGAAGAGAAGCCAAAAGTAGGAGGTCGGCAGATGTTCTGCAATGTAATGATCAGAGGCGTGAGAAGTTTCAGATTGCAAAACAATATTCTAGAGAGAATAGACATCGTTGTAGAGAATTATGTGCAGAATAATAACAGTGCATTTGCCATTACTGGTACTAAAAAAGAAAGAGGCATGGATGTGCTATTATATGATGTTTTTTGGGTTTTTTTAACAAGGAGAATGCATAAGAAAAAGAAAGCCTAACCTTAGTTGCCCCAACTGAGGGATCAGGCATTGAAGTTGACAGCTGTATGGTGAAGAATGCAATGTAGCATATGATGGCTGGGAAGACAGCTGGACCATGAGGAGTAGTTGCTGAGATCTTTAAAATATCTGATAAGTTGGTTACAGCTACTTGCATAGTCATTAATGTAGTACAGAGAAGTGTTATTTCCTATGACTGGCATAGTAAAATCCTCCTCACCATCAACAACTACAAAGGCAAAGGAGATGCACCAGAGAGAGATAAATTAATGGACCATGTTTGAAAGTTACCTAGGTTTATAGCACAACTGATTAGGAAGATATTTAGCCTTGACAGGGTAGCTCTACCTAGCTTAGTACCATAAGAGTTCCATAGGGTATTCGTTGCAAACTATGAATGCACAAAAGTTGTTTTGGAATAACAGGTCAGTTGATGGGGGAAAAAACTTTATATATTGGCAGATGTACAGGGGGAGTTAGCAGTAACAATACACTGGAAAAAAATTCTTTCAAATGCTCAGAAGTTTCCCAAGAAGTAGGCAATAGCATTTGTTACCAAGGTGACCTAATTAGTAATGGAGGTGGATGTTCTGATAGCATAGGTGCCAGAATGCAGTAGAAAATGTCCAGTTACTTCCCCATCCCTTACACATTGTTACTTTCACTTTCAACACCCTATTTATCTATTTTTCTGTCATTTCTGTTCAATTGTTTTCATTAAAAATGAATAATTAGGTTTTTCTTTGAGATACTTTGGGAATGTTTGCATAAATTTTCACACCATGTCTATTTAACATAGCAAAATTACATAGAAATGTTTCATTTCAACTTTCTTTCCTTGCATCTACTTTTTATTGTTTATTATTAAGTAATATATTGATTTCATTTAATGTCGGTTACAATACAGTAATACAATATATATAGAGAAGTGTATTATTACTGTTTTCTTATACATCTACATATAAATGTGTAATATATCTAGATTGAGAAGTGTAACTATTATATATCTAGATAATTTTTTTAAAGTTATGTAACAATTTATAATAAAAAACAAAATTCCTTGATTCGTTATTTTTCACTTTTTTTAGTCAAATCTCAGGAAACCATAATAAATTCTCAGACCTTGTTGGACGTCGACTGCAAGATCTATGTCACAGTAGTGATGTGCCGAATATAAAGCAACATTTGCAGGATGGTAAGCAATAACACTTTCTAGTTTCAAATTCAACATGAAAACCTTTTATTTTATGGTCGTGTTGGTGCTTAAATCTTTTAAACTATTCCAAAGTACAGTTCTATATTTAAGAAATGAGGAATTATGTACATTATTTATATTTGACGGATATTTGTCATCATCTTGTTTGTTGTTGACACAACGTTTTGGCTGATATACCCTCCAGCCTTCATCAGGTGTCTTGGGGAAATTTTGAACCTGGGTTCTCATTCCTAAGGGGGGTTTTTTTTATGTTGTTGTTGTTGTTATTATTATTAAGGTCACTACCTGGAATTGAACTCGGAATCTTGGGGTTAGTAGCCCGCACTCTTAACCACTATGCCATATGCCCATGGGCATATGGCATAATGTATTCCAAAGTACCATTCAACTGCACTAGCTCTCTTGGATATTTTATATTTTTTCTGTTGCTGTATTATATAAAGATGTTTCAGGGTCAGTAATTATAACAATCTACACCAATAATTAATCAAAGATGAAATCAAAGTTTCTTCTCAGCAGTTGATATAGAGCAGTTTCAATGCAAACTGTTGATCCTGTGTGTATTTTCAGTTCAGATCTTTTCCACACCTCTCAGTCATATATCACACTCTCTGGTTCATTTCATTTGCATCTTTTTATATCCTTCATTGTGCCATTTAAAACTTCCCTATAATTCTCAAACATATTTGTATGAGGTCATTTTACTCACTTTCTTGAGGCATCTCCATCAGATGGGTTAGTTCACATACAGAGGTAGTTATGGTGTGTCTACAGGCCTTTTTTTCTCTTCAGCTTGCACACAATCTATATATACTTACAAATTTCTACAATGCAATGCATTCTAGATGTTCTTTAAGTTTTTCTGATGTATTTTAATTCTTTCTTTAAAATTTCACTATTGCTATCAGTTTTGTAGTTCTAGGATAAAAGTTTTAAACACTTACCATTGAAACCATTGATAAGAATTTTTTTTTTAATCTTCTTTTTCTTGAAGACACTTTTAAATGTGGAACTGGACCAGTTTCCACTCACACATTCATTTACCCATATTGTTTCCATTCATTCAACCCTATACTACCCACTATTGAGTGCTTCCTTCTCAGAATGTCACTTCTCTGAAGTTCCCTCTATGCCCATGGTTTTTTTTTTGCAATCATCATCTTGCAAATATTCAATCACATTAATCTCACCAAAGAATCAAGGTTACTTTGGGATTAAACAACACAAGAAATCAGACTGTACATTTAGCATGTGTCAGAATTCTTTATTAAGATATTTCTGCAAAGATCCACTCCATTATCATGTAATATATTATAGAGATCACATTATAACCAACACAATCAATAAGCACATCATATTTTGTAGTTCAAAGGTTACATTGATAACTCCCTACAACATATGAAATTGTAATATGACTCATATACTAATTCTTCTGTACTCATACACTATAATGTGTAGTTAATGGAGGGGCTAATCAACAGGATTAGATACAGCGGTTGGTACTGAACATGAGCCATTTAATATAGCAAGGGTGATGAGAGGGGTGAGATGAGTAAGCCTGGGTTGTTGTGTGACCCCAGATCAGCTCTGCTTGAGCAGTTCCAGGGCAAATCAGCCAAATGACTAGGTATGATTTGCCTTTTTGTTGGTTTAGTTATACCATGTCTCCACACTCAGTTGTGCAGATGAATCACATGTAATGCAGTGTGACAGACCTGGGTAGAGGTGGTATGCGACTAGCTAGTTCAGAAGAATAGAGGCAATTATGATAGGGATAGAATAGGCATAGAAAGGAAGTGGTATGCCTATGGGCCAGAGGTTGTTCTATTGATTGAATCCATTGTTATTTAGACCTTGTTTTGGACGTAACCCAAGATCTATGTGTAACAACAACATTGCTCCCAGGTATGTGAGCAGTAACTTTAACATAGCCTGGTGTTGCCATCCGGTTTCACCAGTCCTCAGTCAAATCGTCCAGCCCATGCTAGCATGGAAAGCAGACGTTAAACGATGATGATGATGATGATGATGATCTTAGTAGGGAATTGTTGAGGGTCAGAAACTGACCAAATATTTTTTGGCCCTAAAGAGAAGCTATGTTATTCTGAGGTTGCCAAGAAAGATCTCCCAAGATTGTGAAATCTAACATTTGTAATGACTCTGTTTTAATTGAGAATTGTTCATGATTAACCCTTTCGTTACTATATTTCTGACCAAAATACACCCCTCATGAGTTTCAATTAAATTCTAAAATAATCATGAATTTAGACTAGTCTCATTAAACACCTGTAACTTCTTTATTTATCAACATATTAATGTGATATTTGGAACATAATTAAAGAAAGGGTTCTTAATCAATTCTATTGCATAATTTTTGTCTCTGGGGTACTGCTAGTGTCTCTCACATGTAAATATTGGTTCAGCTTCACGAATCGTACTCGTTCATAATACTGGAAATATATTCATCGCCAAAAGGTTCCTGATCACTCCAGTAATTTGTTATTCTGGGTAACTGTCTAATACCCATAATAATATTTA
>NC_069004.1:16568985-16570182 GCF_001194135.2 Octopus bimaculoides
TTCTTCGATATCTCCATATCTTCTGTTGAAAAACCTTCAAATTCGGAATCACTGCTTGATAGCATGAAACTCCTCTCCATCTTCAAAGTTGAAAAAAATTAACGCCACAAAAAATGTGGAAAAAAATCTTCCAAAATTCACTAAGTTCAAATATCACGACAAACAATGTTGGATACAATAACTCAACTGTTTGCAAAGTGAAATCAGGTGTTTTAACGAATGTACTAACGAGATTTGGGTTCAAATATACATTTAAATAACAATGAGTATGCTCGGCCGGGTTAGTCTTATGAACCAAAAAATTTTTCGGCCGGGTTAGTAACGAAAGGGTTAAAGAGGGAATTAGACTATTTCTTTGATATGAAAAGTAATAGTGTTACTGTACTTTTAAAAAAGATAAAATGTCCATGTGCTCATTGAAACTTATTTACAAGATTTCTGTTTCTGAATCAGTGTAAAATTTGAAGAAAGCAGTGCTTTTATTAGCTTTCACAGTGCTACATATAATATTAGGACATGGACATGAATGTATTATCTCTCACTTAAACAAGTCTGTAACCTCAGTTACAGCTAACGCACTCATGGTAATAAAAAGAAATATCAGAAAAAATGTTTATCAACCTATGGCTTTTGAATTTTGTTTGTAATGTACACTTACTGAAGTCTTGCAGCTATATGCGGAAGGGGATCTATGATTATGGACTCTGTAGTCACTGCACCTCCAATTACGTGTTTGAAAATCTTGCATATAAGGACACTAGATGTCAAGAGGAAACCTAGATCCATTAGAAGTATAACATTTGTAGTTTAAGCTCAAAACAGTACACTTTATTTTTATTTTATACTAGCAGAAATACCCGGCTTTGCCCGGGTTAAAGAGAATAATGAAATCTAAAAACGCTGTCTAGACTACGCAACCATCAACTGTTAGTAGCTACGATACCATATTTCTACATTAATAACTCTCCAATCCATGCCAGCATGGAACATAGACATTAAGTGGAATGCCAGTCTCTCATCTAGGAGGGCCTTGAAATCAATGTTACCAACTGGGGACTATGTGTGTCGTAGTGATAATAAAAAGACCCAAAGGAGGTCTGCAACGAAATAATTTTACTCAACACTTTGCAAGTGAATCAGTGGAGGCAAAGATGCGTCTCATTTACTTGACAATTTATGCACCACATTGCAGAAATC
>NC_069004.1:16570680-16585659 GCF_001194135.2 Octopus bimaculoides
TCTTTCTCTCTCTCTCTTTCTCTCTCTCTCTGAAAGTATCTGTCATTACAATATCGAAATGTGATTGTTTCAGTTAGTTGAATAGTTTCATTTTTAAAGTGAAAGTATTTGACATGAGTGTTTTTGTTTCACTTTTGACACGTAATACTTAAATAGTGGAGGAGATATTATGTTGCTGTGGGCTCGAACTCTGGAAGAAGTTAAAATTTTTTTTTGACTAAAACACAACTGGAACCCTAAGTAAGGCATCTGTAAAATTTGAATGAAATTGGTTGCGTAGTTCTCGAGTTTTAGGGATTCACACAGACAGACAGACACACACACATTCTCATTTTTATATATATAGATTGCAGTTTGAGATTCAAGTGGAAAATGGGTTTGTGATCATTCAAGATGATATCAGGGGTTGAATGGTAAAGCAATCTACCAATCTTCTATTTCTAACAAAATAGTTAATTCTGACACTCTAGTGTACAGTATATATTGTAGGGCTGGTTTTCTTGTATATTTTGATGTTGTTGTTTATTAGGAGTCCATTGTGCATTACAGTGTCTACTTTCAATATGTTCCTAGTTTTATCTGTGAAGAAGCATACTTTCAAGTATCATGTAGTCATTCAGAATTTTTAGCAAGGGATTATTACAAGGCTGAAATCTTACTTTTAATAAAGTCCAATTATCATATTGATAAGGCAAACTGAAAATCCGAAGGTCTTTCATCGTGGTAAGGGACACATTCATGCTTTGAATCTGTATTTAGAAGTAGGTGTACCAGTAATCTAGTTCTTAAAGAACTAGATTTTTTGTACATCTAGTTAATTATATCAATGTTATATCATAAAGTTTCATGGAGAGTATCTGTATATGCTTCAAGGAATTTGGGAAGGGCAGTTTTTCTATTAAGTGCTTGCTAAGACTTAACTGGAGTGAATATTAAAGTGAACAGGTGTACAAAGAAAAAATTATTCACTATATCACATAGAATATATATTTGTAGCTTAATGCAGTTAATGCCCCCTCCCCTCCAATTATTACTCAGTTTTATAGACTCACAAATACATGCTTAATTGTATAGGCACCCCAAGAAAGAGGAGTATTGTTTGAAAGTTGATTTCTTGTCAGTTGTTGGTAAGCTGAATTTTCATTGGATATGCCAGGTCATGTGATTGAATTGAAGGCAGACTTATATAGATCACTGTAAAGTGTTAAGGGGTGTGGGTGAGTTGACTCTGACATTAACTTTGATAAGTAAGGGAGCTAACTCTTCAATACACTTGGGAATTTTTTTCCAGGTTGTTTGGTTGGAACTGAGCCAGCTGTGAAGGAAGAAGGAAATTATTTTGGATTTCTTGTTGAGGCATGATGTATAGTGTTTTAGCTGGTGAAACCAACAGTTCCCTCATCAGCTGGTTTATAAGAACGGATCCAATACTTCAAGTTAGAGTACAGCATTCATGGTCCTGAGCTCTTATACTTCCAAATGAATGAGACAGAGAAGTGGAGGTCTTGTTGATAGATCAAAACATAACACACACACACTCTTCTATATGTATAGACACCCGGCGTTGCTCGGAATTAAAATGGCATAGTTTGTATATAATATATTACAGTTATGTTGAAACAGGTGATATGGGAAAGTGCGGTATTGACAACAAAACATTTGTGGAATAAATGCTGGGCTAATTCGACTAAGTAACATGCTATGCATCTGTTTGGAGTATTTCAGGCCCTAACCAGTCATGGAAAATTGGGGGTTGGGTTATATGATTTTAAAATGCACTGAAAAGCTGTCTTTTGCAGCAGTCGGTGCTGTTCCTAACACAAACCATCATCTTAAATTTTGATATCTCCTTTGGCTTTGATGTCCTACATCACTCGTAAAGTCAATTTGGAGGAACTGTGGTTGTTCATTTGTGGGTAACTGGGAACTAATGAGGTGTGCCCTTGAACTTTGACATTAGCATAAATTCATCTTTAACTATCTTCTTAGCTGCAGTAAACGATGTCATTTGAAATGCAAAGTTGTATTGTCTGATATTGTTCAGAAAATTCTTTGACTGGCTGGAAGTGCCTTCTAGAAGATCGATAAGAGGTTGAGAAGGAGCTGGTAGTGCTGACAATGTTACCTGACAACCCGAGCGGCACATACCATTTGTTTCATTTGAAAATTTTAAACTTCTACAGAAACGACAATTTGTGTTTAGCACGCTAATTTGGACAGTTATCATTTTTATAAGAATGGGATGGATCATATCTAAAAACAGCTTCAGGAGTTGTGAAGAACGAATTTGTATGTAGTCCATTTCTGAGAGCTATTCATTCTATTGGACCTCTCTGTCTAATCGTTAAAACATTGATTTAATGATCCAGCATTCATTTGCTGATCTTGGGAAAGTCTCATCTCCCTTCTCTCTTGAGACTCCGTCTGACGTGCTGTGCTGCTGCATGCCTTTGCTGATGTTGAGAAAATTTCATCCTGCTTCTCTGTTCAGACTCTCGCCTTAGGTGTTTTACACTCGTCCTTGCTTTATACTTGTTTCTGGAGAGATTACATCTTTTCTTTGGTGGCATATTTTTTTCAATATTGTAAACAAAAAATTATGAACATAAAAAGAAATTATACATTATTCCCTATTTTTGTAAGCAGGTGTATGTATGTAGTATGTCTTTATTTTTGTATGCAGTATAAATTAACCAAATAGAAGCACATGTATGAACTGCTAATTTAATGGTAAATGCCACAGCAATTATTATAGATAAATTTCTTAATAAATATATTAAGCACATGTATTAAATGTTAATTTAAGGGTAAATATGTAACTGTAAACATCTTGCAACCTTGAAACTGCTGCGATAATTATTAACTGGGAATTGAACGGTAAATGTATATTTTTATATACCTTGGACCTGCCACCTCATTGCTTTTTATCAAGAGTTTCACCTCCAGCCGTTCGTTATGTCAGTCAATACATTTACTGACACACTATTCTGCTGTGGTGGCCATAAAGACGGAAAGTTGCCGATGCATAATGTTGTTCACATTAGGATGTAAATTATTCATTTATTTCAAATATAATAGAAATAAGATGATCTTAATGTTATCACATTATAGATGATAAGCAGCTTTCTTTATTATAGTACAAATGTGACTAATTCGGCAAAACATTACTTTCATTATTGAAACATTATAACTCTCGTAATTTTGGTTGAAATTGAAAGTGTGAAACTATTTTCACTTTCTAATGAAACCTGGTCATTGTAGAGCAGTGTCTTTCAAATAACTATAGCTGGTTGTTGAGATAATGTAGAATATATGTAAACGAAAATGTAGTTTATTTGGTAGCCCAAAAATTACTGAATATTTTGATATCCTTATGTCAAAATGGGCAACCCAATTTTGGAATGCAAAAGGAACATATGCACGTGCACACACACACACACACACACACACACACACACACACTCTCTCACTCGCTCTCTCTCTCTCTCACTTTTAGAACATACATAAGGTATGAAACATCAGTATTTCTCTGTCACCCGCTATCCCTGTCTTTCATCTTCTATAAAAACTTGTTTTCTGTCTGTTTCTTTCATTTGTCTCTGCCTTTTTTTCATTTTGTGTTTCTCCCTCTGATTCCATAAAATTTTATTTCAAGAGAGCAGAAATTGAAAGAGGAGAGAAGGAAAGTGAAAGATGTATATAAAACAGACGTGTGTGTGTGCATGCATACATGTGTGTGAGAGAGAGAAAGAGAGAGATTGAGTGAGTGAAGGTGTGTTGTGATGATTGATGTCTTTTAATTACACACACATAGAAAATGTGACGTCATCATCATCGTATAAAACGTTTACAATAGTTGATTTATGGAAAAGATTATAATGTTAAATTTTTGAAATGCAAATATGTGAATGGAAATTAAGTTTAGTTTGTAGCCAAAATAGTACTAAATCTTTTGATACCCCCATATGTCAAAACCGGTAACTCCGTTTTGGAATGCATAAGGAAGATATATATATATAGGACAAACTTCTTTCAAACTGAAAGTATTATCTCGCATTACAGTAGAGACGTAATACTGAAATAGTGCAAGAGATAAGAGATTGCTCTGGGCTTGCATTAGGCAAGAAGTTGAAAACTTTTTTTGGCCCATGACATTGCATGGACCCTAAGTAAGGTATGTGTAAAATTTGAATGAAATCGGTTGTGCAGCTCTCAAGTTTTAGGGATTCATATATATATATATATGGATCTGAAATTCACTTCATATTTACCTGATTTCAGGTTCCATCCTATTGCATGGTACCTACAGCAAGATGTCTTTACTATAGCCTGTAGCTGACTAATAGCGTGTGAATAAAATTGGTAGAGAGAAACTATTTAGGAGGTGTATATATCTTTGTGTGTGCATAAATATTTCCATATGTTTTCACATTTGACTCCATTTAAGTGACAGTGATATGTTTACATCTTCTGTACTCAGTATATCTTGTAGCTCAGCAACTTGAGCAGTCTCAGTAAGACTTGCCCAAACCAAACCACATGGAAAAAAGCAAATGTAAAAATGATGTGTATGTCATCATAAACATATAAATATTTCACTCATTTGTTTTATATCCATTTTTCCTTGTTAGCAAGAGTTGGATGAATATATCATTGAGTCATTGATTTAGAACTGAATGCCTTTCCTGTCGCTAACCTTCACCTGTTTTTTTAAATAAGCAACTTATTTCACATGAACTGAACAGACAGTTTATTGGCAGGAGAAGTTACACTAACACTACTTCCAGCAACTGATTTTTGTAGATTGCACATATAAACAATTGTGCCCAAGTACACACATACATATATGACATGCTTCTTTCAGTTTCTGTCTACCAAATTCACCCACAAGGCTTTGCTTGGCCTGGGGCAGTACAGCTTTGCTTCTATTTTATATATATATATATAGTCTTTTAGTCTTTTACTTGTTTCTGTCATTTGACAGTGGCCATTACTGGTGCACTGCCTTAAAGGGTTGTAGTCAAAGAAATCATCCCCAGGGCTTATTCTTTGTAAGCCCAGTACTTATTTTATCAATCTCTTTTGCCAAACCATTAAGTTATGGGGACATGAACACACCAGCATCAGATGTCAAGTGGTGGCAGGGACAAAAACACACACACACACACACACACATATATGTGTGTGTGTGTGTGTGTATATATATATATATATATACGACAGGCTTCTTTCAGTTTCCATCTGCTAAATCCACTCACAAAGTTTTGGTCGGCTCGAGGCTATAGTAGAAGATACTTGCTCAAGGTGCCATGCAGTGGGACTGAACTTGGCACCATGTGGTTGAGAAGGTAGCTTCTTGCCACACTTGTGTGTGTTTCTGCTCTTGTCTTGACATCATACAATTGTTGTAAACATCATCCAAGTAGTATCCTTTGTTTACATAAAAACATGTCTGGCCATGAGGAAATATTTCCTTACCTGGAAACAGGAAGGGCTTCCAGCTGTAGAAAACATGCAAACATGAATCAGATATATTCAAAAGTGAACATTAAAATGATTGTGCACATCTGTTTATATACATTTATACAAGGTATCTCATAATGATAGGACACATTATATGTATGTATGTATGTCCATACATATGAAATGAAAAGAGAAATAAAGAAATTTTGTAACAGTGCTGAAAGTTTTACAAACAAAACTATTTTAGATGCAAAAGTCTAGCTTCAGAAGGAAGCAGTCTAAGAAATGTGTATTTACCTCAATTTCTTTATTTCTTTTAAACTGTTTGGGTTAGCAGCAGCAGTGACTCTCCATTGTTACTCGTGGTTGTTGTAACATATTTTCACATAGTGGTGATGGAAGATGGTGTTAGTGGTGTATGCTATATTGTTGGTCTTAGTTGCTGTGATGTATTCATAGGAGCCACTTGCCCATCTTTAATCAACTATTGATTTTCAGGTTGAGGCAGTTGATCAGATTTCTTGTGTTCTTCTCCGAGTCTAGTATGGAGGCATCTATCTTTTTGGTAGTGTTGCAACATTTGGTTAAGTGTTAGCAAAAGGAAGATGCATCGATAGTGAGGTGTTCCTTCATTAAGACATAGAGTGATCAGACCGTGCTACCAAAATAATAGTTGTTGCATTTGGAGCACCATATCTGTTTTACTATGTATGTATGTAGGCACATGTTAATGTTGCGAATAGGGCAGTTCCTCTAGGAACTAAGCATCATGTGCATCCTGGCTGGTGTTGTCACTGCATCTCTAGTGTCTGCAGGTTTATCTAAAACGTATGTAGGTGCAGGAGTGGCTGTGTAGTAAGTAGCTTGCTTACCAACCACATGGTTCTGGGTTCAGTCCCACTGCGTGCCACTCTGGGCAAGTGTCTTACTATAGCCTCAGGCCGACCAAAGCCTTGTGAGTGGATTGGGTAGACAGAAACTGAAAGAAGCCCATCATATATATATATATGTTTGTGTGTCTGTGTTTGTCCCCCAGCATCACTTGATAACCGATGCTGGTGTGTTTACATCCCCGTAACGTAGCAGTTTGGCAAAAGAGACTGATGGAATAAGTACTCGGCTTACAAAGAATAAGTCCTGGGGTCAATTTGCTTGTAGTCAAAAGGACAAACAAATAAAAGAATATATATCATAGATAGATATGTATATGTAAATATACTTGCTGTTGGTAACCCTAAGAATGAGATTGATGTATAAACATATAAAGACAATACCTGACTGTTGCATCAAATATGCAACTGCATGGATGCATAGTATGTTTGCGAGACTGGGTCTCACTGGATCTAAACATCATAAAAATGTCAAGAAAGATAAACATGCTCTTATTTTTGTACATCAAATACTCTACAGACTCTGGTTACTACTATTATGACCCTAGGCTTTTCTACTTCACTTGCCCCACTTTACTCTCTGTTCGTGTGTTGATATGCATAAATGTGTGTGTGTCTCTGCTTGTCCTCTTCTCTCTTCTTTCATCTTTCTTTAAAATTCTTTCACCCTCTAGTCAGGTATGCCAATTTGCTTATAATATGCAGGATTAGGTTATATATTTTTTTGCTGAAATACTGAGGGTGTGTGCTGCTGGCTTATAGAAATGTGTGTGTATTATTAAATCTTAAAAAAAGGTGTTGAGCTGGCAGAATCTTTAGTATACTGGATAAAATGCTTAGTGGCATTTCATCCATCTTTACAGTCAGTCAAGTTCTGCCAAGACTAACTTTGACTTTTATCCTTTCAAGGGTGATAAAATAAGTACCCATTGAGCACTAGAGTTGATGTAAATGACCTGCCCTTACTCTCAACATTTCAGACCTATAGTAGAAAGAATTATTAAAGCTTAAAAACACCTGTTATGTTTTCTGTGTTTCTTATTACTGTATAACATGGCTCAAACTCCACACTCTCTCCTAATGCATGATCTGACAGTTCACTTTCAAACCACATGGAATATTAGTGTTGAGTGAAACTGATTACTGAGCTGAAATTATCTGGTATCAGCACACTGATAATTGTATATATACTTACACACACACACACACATACATATATCTAAATAAACATATATACATATGTTTGTTTGTTTATACATATAGCTGTTAAACTAGCAACAAACAAACAAAAAGATAAAATCAAGAGGTCAAGAGCTACAAACACTACAGGTTTCAAATAAGAGTATCCTTCTTTCATATATATTTATATACATGTTCATTTATGTACTCATGTAAATAAGCATACACATGAATACATATATATATATATATATATATATATATATATATATATACATTAGGTGGCTGTTGTCACTCCTTTGTTTATCTGCCTTTTGACAGGTCTTCTTCATCTTTCATGGTGTTTAAAATTCACCTTCCTAACAGTGCAATGGGTGTACAGGGTTACATTAGCAATAGCACCTATGAGTGACCTGACAGTAAACATATATAGGCACAGGCATGGATCTTTGGTTAAGAAGTTCACCTCATAGCTATATGGTTTGAGCTTCAGTCCCTCTTCATGATACCTTGGGCAAGTCTCTTCTACTATAGTGAGTGGATTTGATTGAAAGAAACTGGATGAAGCACATTGTATGTGCATATATTTGTATAACCCCATGCTAGCTTGAAAAAAAAAACTGAAAATGGTATATGTTTGTGAGTATGTATTTTATTTTTATAATGATTTGATGAGCTGAACTGGCCTTGAAGGTGGGGCTAGTTATGTTTCTTGAAACCATTACACTTTATGGTGTCCATTATTTATCTCAAAGGTTATTTGCATTTGTCATGCAACCTCTGATGATTTGATGATGTAATCTATTTATAAGGTATTTCTTTACCTGACAGATATTATCATTAATGAAATATTTAAGATATATTAAATAAAAATTTATCTCTACAGTTTTGCATTTGTACCTTATATTTGTAATATTGGAATGGATTTACAGAAAGAAATACAAAATAATGCATTTGTTCCTCACATATGGATCTTTTGAAATATAATGAACACAGCATAATAAACCACACCCATGCTCACACACACTCTAAAAGCACAGGTGTGACTGTGTGACTGAGAAGTTTTTCATGTTGGCTGTTAACTTGCTGTCAAGTATAACTTTTTGTGTTAAAATCATAAATGCAGTACCTTCTTGTAATGAGCTTCCACAGTAACATAGATATACAACAATGTGATCAAACCAAGATAGCTATGGCACTGCAATGAAGGACACTTGCATAGTCAACCAAAGGATGATCACAACCACATTCAGCTACACATCACTTGGTGTCTCCATGAGTGAGGAAATTAGAGAAGTGGTGCTATTTCATTCTCAGACATGCATGGTACCCCAACTGCTACAGCTAAAAGCCCACCATCTGTTTCTTTCATGAAGTCTAAATCTTGATTTATACATAGAAAAAGAGAGAAGGGTACAAAATTTACATAGACAAGTTTTATTGCGACAAATTGCACCCTGTAAAAGTTTAAAATCAATAATGTGGCAGCAAGCCAAATAAGATATGAGAAACCCAGAGGCTACAAAAACTGCAGCTTTTAAGTTAGAGTACTCTTCTCCCATGTGCAATAACACATACACATCATTATCCCCACTTGATGTCCATTTTCCATGTTGGTCTGGAGTAGATGGTTCAATAGGAGCTGGCAAGCCAGAGGACTGCCAAGCTTCAATGTCTGCTTTGACATGGTTTCTACTGCTGGATGCCTTTCCTCACACCAACCACTTTACAAAGTACACTGGGTGCATTTTACATGGCATCAGCATCATCAAGGTAACCTAGATGAGGTAACAAACAGGTGTTCTGCTGTAGAGGAAGGAGATAGATGGCTACTCCTGATAGAAAAGAGTAAAGATGGTGGTGAAAAGATGTCAGTGACCCTCATCTTACTGGACGGTGAATATAAGTGGTCCAGAGGATTGGACTGGGTGAGTGAGTAGGCAGATTTGCTCGAATGTGAAAGGAGAGTGGCAGATGGATAGAGAGGAATGGAGTGGGTGTTAGGAAGATGAGTTGTGTGAAGGGTGGGTGTTGGGAAAATGTTGTGAAAAACAAAACTCATTAAGGACAGATTGGGTGCAGAGACATTGATATAAATGATATGCTTTTAAGACCTTATTTTTGCTTAGAAGAATGGGTTTTCTTGAGCACAGCAAATCACCAATTACCTCAGTTCTTCATCTCGCATCTTCCTCTTTCACAGGTTCTATTCACGTTTAGTGATAGGCACTTCTTTATGCAGCTATCCTCATCGATATGCATCACATTACTATAGCATTGCAGTCTTTTCTCTTGCACATTACATCTGATGCCCAATTTTTCTCTCGACACATTTGCACTTTGTCATAGATATACACTGATATTTCACATTCAGTGGAATATCCTAGCTTTCATTTCTTTCTGGTTTTTGCTTGTCCTCTGGATTCACATCCCAAATTTCACTACCAGTTAACATTGTTGTTCATACACAAGCATCAAAAATTTACCTTTCACTCTGAGAAAGAGACCTATTCTGTTGGATGACTATGAATTCTTTTGAATTCATACACTCTTAGCCAGTTTATTTTTCATTTCACAGAGTACCTAAAATTCATCTGCCTCACTAGGTAGGTTTTGTTGGATTGCCAGCTTTGTCACTTACATGTAGTAGCCTATGTGGTTATCACTCTAATATTTTCTAGTTATCAGATATCTGATAGAACATACATGCATGTACACAAAGGAGTTCCTGGCTTTAAAAGTGTTGCGAAAGGCCTGGTTGGAGGCCCAACCTTCCAAGTTCTTTTACGGGACTTAATAACTGAAGAACCACTGTAGTAAGTGTGTGAAGTTTAGAGGAGAATAAGTTGAATAAAATCATAACGGATCCTCCTTGTGTGTGTGTGTGCACGTGCGCAAACATGTGCCTTGTCTTACTTTGGGCCCTCAAGTTGGGATGAGGTCGTGGGGGTGCCCTCTTGTCATATGCTATTTGATGTCTTGAGCATTATTACTCTTGGTGGATCCCATCCTTTTTTAGGTGTAACATCAGCTGAAGTCTTCCAAAAAGAGACAATTATGCTATGATGGGTCAACTGCATGTGAAGGATCATGCATATATATATATATATATACGTGTGTGTAGAGAGAGAGAGAGAGAGAGAGAGATAGATATGAAATTTACAGAAAAACAAAAGACGAAGACAGGTGTATAAACAACAAGCAGAAATATTAGTTTGATGCTCGGGAAGGTGACACTCACGCACACACATTTGTTGCTGGTGTGTTAATATTTTGTTTCAGTGCTACTCAGATTTTTCAACCAGTACTCTGTAGACCAATTTACAGACAGTAATGTAAAGAGCAAACCAGTGAACAAATTTCAATCTCCTATTGGGATTTCTTTTGTGGACTGGTCACAGATACAGTTGCGTTTACTTCAAGTTTTTAATAATAGTAGGTCTATATGCTGTCTTTGAGAACAGTATAAGGGGTCGTACATGACATTAAAGAAATTTTAACGGAATTGAAATTAGATCATCCCCCCCCTTTTTTTTCTTCTTCTTTCCACAAAGATATTGTAAAGACCTTTAGATCTTACTAGACATACAATGTTGGCTAAAAAAAAAAAAAACCTATAGATATATTTTGTACTACATTGTTGGTATTAGGAAGGGCGTCCAGCCTTAGAAACCAGGTGGTGATAACTCTCAGAATTGTTTCACACTATCACAACTCGTCCAATTCGTGCCAACACAGAAAATAGACGTAAAATGAATATGTGTGTGTGTGTCCAGCTTCTGGCTCAAAAGCATCTTGTCTCCTCTTTCTTCCTTTTCTACTAATACAAAATAGCTTTTATTTCTTGGGCTTCTGTCACCTCCACTCAGGCACTTCCATCCGACTCATCTCTTTTGCTCCCAACACACTTGTGTCCAGGCACGTTAATCACCACTCCCAGTCCTTCCTTTTCCAAACTGAAAACCCTCTTTAATTCCCTTCTTGCTTATATCTTTCCCACAATTTTTGGTTTATTCAAAAGGAATATTATCCGATCAGGAGGATCAGGAAAAACCATGGGTACTACCCCTTCTTCCAGACCAAGCTAGTCAAATAGTGTCGCTAGCGCGCATATGTGCATATGCATGTGTACGCATAAGTGCATATGAATGTGAATATGTATGTATTCAAGTGTGTGCGACTGCGTACACAGACCACATTTAGTAAGATATTTTGTCTTAAGATAGGAAAGCTATGAAGTCTAACAAAAGCATATCAGAAATGACATGATGTAATGTTTATACTTTTATTACATCCACTACTGTTCAGTTTTGAAGTTTGCCCCACTTTGCTTGTGTATAGGTGTGTACATACGCGAACACCGTTTTGTATTATTAGTGTGCAGAATGTCTAAGGACTCATTCTCGTTGCTTCCGCCCACCTCTGCTAACGAATGCGCGCGCGCGCGCTCATATCCCACAGTTTAATGAACTCAACATTTTCACCCTGGTTTTTCATGTCTTTGAAACCTTACGAGATAGATAGATACACAGATACACACAAACACGTACACAACCCTTGCTGTGTATATGTATTATGAAAGTGTGTTATGTAGTAGCCAACATATTTTCATGTTGCAACAAACGGCACCGGATGAACTAGGTTGTTGTTTGCACGTGACTCTTATCGACCAACCATGCGTCGGAATCCAAGTACGCATGCGTTGTTAGATTCCGCTGTTCGTCTCCTCCCACCTCGACACTATCCTTCTACCTCCTCACTATTTCTAACTCTTGTAACGCCTCACCTTTCGCAATTGCCACTACGTCTGCTACCACCACCTCCTCCTCTTCCTCATAACAGTAGTGGCTGTAGTAGTAGTAGTAGTAGTAGTAGTGTCAATAGCGACACTACTATAGATGTGTCTATGTAGGGAGCTATGTAATAATATTGTGTATGTATGTACATACATAGATGTATGCGTGTGGCAGATTACATGTGTATATATATATATATATATATATATATATATATATATATATATATACATACATACATACATACATACACGTATGCGTGTGTGTAGAATGACACTCTGCTAGATAGACGTATATGTTTTATATACGTCTGTCTTGTATAGCTCATAACATTGATACTTCTCTTTGCTTTTACTACTGGGGTGTATAAGCACATGTTTTCATACATTGAATTCTGTTAATACAAGTAATAGTAATAATAATAATAATAATAATAATAATAATAATACTGCTAGTACTACCACCCACTCTGATACTACTACTACTACTACTGCTGCTGCTGCTGTTTGCTACTTACCAGGAGACCTACTATCTATAACACCAATGGCCTGCTACAACTGACTTCAGACGATCCACTTACGGCCATCAGGTTAGCAATACAAGCTTTTCGTTAGCTTTTTCATCTGGCTCTATATTTTTCTTTTTGCGTGTGTGTGTCTACACACACACACACACACACATTAAAAAACCTGGTGTATGTGTCTAAACATACATTAGGTTTGTATGTTATTTTTCATTTCATTCGATTGCTGTATGAACCCCCACACACTTATCATAACCTGTCCATGTAATGTCTCCCTACCTCCCTTCTGGCAATAATAAAGAACGAATTATCATCATCACATACACCCATAACAAGTGTGTGTTTTTCATACACCCATTGTCATTTCTTCCTTTGAACAGAAATTGATAGCAACACCATCAATGGCTAACAGTTTATTGATGGCTATCAATCAGCTTATATTTTCATGCCTCGTACTACATTTTTGCTCTGGTAGTAGTAGTGCGTATGTGTATGTATGTATGTATGTATGTATCATCATCGTATACACATATACTATACCTTCTGGTACTGCTAGTGGTGCTGTTTATGGTGCTTGTAATGGTACAATTTGCAGTAGCTGTATTTGTTGTTGGTATAACAGCTTTGGCAGTATTAGTTAGGGGTGCGTGTGTGTGTTTTTAGTACCCTGTTTCTCGTCCCCATGAAGTCCCGTTTCTCGACACATTCGTTTATGACACTTGTTCGACATTTATTTCCACCCCCTCCTTTAACATACACATTACACCTTCCTCCTCTCTCTCTCTCTTTCAACTCTATCGTTTTTCTTGTAACACACCAAAGTCGTCATCACCAGCGTCATGGAGTTTTTTTTTAAATCTTTTTTTTTTTTGTTTTTCTTTTAGAATTTAATATATTTTCGATAGAGATTTTTTTGTGGAGAAATAGATCTGTATATACAGTACCTATTTGACACTGTGATAGAACTCATATATATAAATACACATATACAGAGTATCTGTTATAAAAGAAATGTTTATCATCACCATTATTATTACATCCATCGCCGCCATCACGTCACCCCTACCCTTCCTCTTTTTGCTGATTGTATTTTATTGCTCGCCTATTATTACAACTGCTACCTACCATCTACCAGGAAGATGATTATTATTATTAAACTCACTATCCTTACTTCAACCGTTACTGAAATGATTTTTTAACACAACTGCTCTTTGAACGAGCATTTTTAAATATGGTGCTGATGATGATGAACACAATAATAATAATAATAATCAATATTTGTATTATTACATGGTTGAGGTGCTCCTCCGCTTTAACCTCAACAAGAGAATGTCTATGTGGTCGTTCGGCATGCTAAAAATAGCCATAAAATCGTATCCTACTGCCTTAAATAAGAAAAGGACATATTGGATAATGTAGTCTTGCGTATCCCTAAGAAAAACGTGATGTTAGCGAGAATGTCTTTGATCATTGCTATGCTCGATCGGGGATTGACCTAGGGTTAAACAACACCAACAAACCTCATTGATAACGCCCTTGGAAGAAGCATAAACGTCATTACAAGCCGTTTTTCCTCAACTGTAGTATTATTATTTGTTCTGGTATTCATATTTTCTGCTTATAAATCATAGTGCATATGTTAAATCTTCCATTTTCATTTGTACTCCCACCCCAAAATGATCTAGGGATATGCGTGTGTGCTGGCCATGAATTAAACAGAAATTGTGATAGCAGTCCAGCATTAGTTTGATGTTTGAAACAACAGTTTCTTCCCCCCCCCCTCTCTAGTCTTCTTGATGGGCGTCCTTCTCTGCCCTCTACCTACATACAACATACACCACTGTGATGGTTTAAAACTGGAGGCTTTTTAGTCTTTCAGCTCTACCATCTTTTAATTCCATTTTTATCCACCTCATGTGTGTGTGTGTGTATATATATATCTGTATGTATATATATATCTATATATATATATATATATATATACACACACACATATATACACAAACATATACACACGCTCGCGCGTATAGACGTATATAATATACATACATTCTTCCTCACCTATTCCAGCCACGTGTTATGCAATAAGACATATCAATAACCAATTTTTTTTTTTTTTTTTTTTTTT
>NC_069004.1:16585669-16610369 GCF_001194135.2 Octopus bimaculoides
TTTTTTTTTTTTTTTTTTTTGTTAATTTACTACAACCCACTGATCGATATGAAACTGCGGAAATCTTGTATGTAGTGTTGGTTATCGGTAGACGTTGCCATGTTGGATATGTTTTTATTGCAACGTGCCCGTTAGGTGGATGTTCAATACACAAACTAGCCTGCTGCTACTATCTCGACTACTGTCATTTCTGCAATCCATAACTGCTGCTGCTGCTACTACTACTACTATAATTAATGGCTATTATATTTACAGAGGATAGATGAACGTTTATGTTTACAAACGATAAAAGTAAAATACGTGTAATATTTTATGAAAAGATGGGGCTTCTTGAATCGTTACTCTGATTTCACGTTTGGGATTATTCAAACGAATGTTTTGAATTTTGAATCATCGAGGAAACGTGAAACTCAGCAACGATTCAGGAAGCTTCAGCTTCTGATAAAATAATTACACGCCCGCGCGCTCATGCACACACATGTGTGTTATATATATGCATATTCTTCTTGAACTATCTTTTCGATAATGTTCGAATTTACAAAGTTCCATAGTCAGCTCTCATCTTCCAGAATTTCTTTTATCCCTTTAAATAACCCTATGGGAAGGCTCTCTCCGCCCCTTGTATGCCATTACAAACCGGAAGTTTTGGTTCATAGTATGGTATGGCACGTGCAAAAGAAAATCTATGAACGTTCCCCCTGTGAAAATTCCATGAAATTCATTTATTTCGCATCCATGTTCGAGAATTGTGTACACGCAAAATAACTGGTACACTTTATTTACAAAACTCCATTTATTATAGTGCCCACTGTATGTATTTTGTATGTCCATTTATTGCTGTTCAGAAAGAATCTCAAGGATCCATTCTTCTAGTGATGTGGACACATAAATCTGTTCTCATTTATGAAGACATGATGTCCCAGAGAGCAATGGTTGTTTACGAAGGGAGGTAATGAGCACAAAGAATTTGTAAACCAAACTTAGCTGGAATTGCCCCAGTTTAATTTGCATATGTCCAAGTAATCTGTCACTGATTTTATGTTTGCGAGTTTTGTTTCCCTTATTGTAAAAGTCTGTTTTTATTGAAGATTTTCTGTTGCTGGTCAACACGGAACTACTTGATTCTTCTGCATTTATTAAAGGGGTTTCAAAAAATTGAATTGTTTCAGCTTTTTAGTGTGCCTGTTCCATGTTTATCAGTATTGAATGGGATTAATTTTAAGGTAGTAATGAATTTCTTTGATATCTGTTGTAAGTCAAGATTATAGACATGCATCAACTTAGACGTTAGACAAACAGTCAACATTGAGGAAAGATATTTTATCTGACTCGCAACTGATGGTGTATATTAGATGGTTGTGTTAATGTTTATAAGTGTTTCTAATTTAAGCATTTAACACTTTTGACTGATACTTTATTTTATCAACCTCGAAGGATTTCAACTCAGAATGTTAACTCAAACAAATATTGCAAGACATTTTTCCAATGTTCTAATGATTCTATCAGCTCTCCACCTTTGTATAATAAATAACATAAAGGTCAGGATGTAAAGAAGATGGACAGTGTTCAAACAACTGCTGTTGTTTAACAATTTTTCTTGAGATTACATGCAGCATGAGGCTGCAAAATATGAAACATTTGATGCACTGCTTGTTGTGGTTGGTAAGAAAAGAATTGAGTATAGTCTGTTAGAAATAGGAAGTGCGTTTAAGATAGTAAACTGGACATGAAAGCAGTGGTAGATGTATACATTATTATCACAAGGAGTGAAGTGCAGAAGTTGGAATATAGGTTTGAAGCTGGAATTTCTGAATAATTTTTAATTTCTGGAGTTGATAACATTATAGTCCTCTACCATGTGAATGGGTTTTAACTTTTCTTCCTTTTTTTTTCTTCTTTTTTTTTTTTGTTAATAGGGATGTAGACAGCGCCATTGAGTGAGTGTTGGCCATCTTATTTCATAAAGGTACAAGATGGAGACCACATGTACCACCAGTTAAAGTATTACTAGATTGCAAGGCTAAAAGACTCTTAAATGAGAGGGTTTGATACTGTATTTAGCTAGCTAATCCTATCAACACTATCTGTAGTCTGTTAGGGTTTATTTATTTATTGCAAATGTTATTCCTGTCTCGTTGACTATATTATCAGTTTGGTTTTGATGTTACAAAATAATTTACAATTACATTTTGTTTATTTTTCATTTACAGTCTTACAAAATGGACAGCGCAAAAGCAATGTTTTCAGGTTCAAATTACAAGATAATCATTTTGTCAATACTCAAACTACAAGCTGTTTGTTTACAAACCCCATTAGTAATGAGGCTGAATGCATAACCTCAACACATGTTATTCTTAGGTAAGTTTCAAATTTCCTACCATATTACGTACATTTTTATTGTTTATTTTTATTATTCATCGTCATCCTCATCATTTAAACTCCCACTTTCCATGCTGGCTTAGATGGTTTGACTGGGATTGGCAAGCCAGAGGGCTGCGCCAGGCTCCAGTCTGACTTGGCATGGTTTCTATGGTTGGATGCCCTTCCTAACGCCAACCACTCTGAGAGTGTAATGGGTACATTTTCCGTGCCACCAATACGGGTTCCATTTACATGACACCAGTAACAGCCATGATTATGATTTCATGGGTGTCATTTACATGACACTGTCAAAAGCTATGACTACATTAAAATAAGAGGAGTTGAACATTTAGATATTTTTAATAAGCCTGTTTATACTTCCCATTTAAGTAATCCTTTATAAAGACAATAAAACCTACTTAAGCTTGTAAGTTGAGAGACTGGGCCATAGTTTTATGAAGTAACAAGAAATAATAAAGGTTATTTGTAATAAGTTGTGTTATGTCAATGATAACTGGAGGAGAGGAGTGCAATACATTAGAGTACATATAAAGCATGCTGGTGGTACAAATAAAGCACGCAGTACATGCTGTAAAGTGGTTGGCATAAAAAGAGCATCCATTTGTAGAAACCATGCCAAACAGACACTGGAGCACAATGCAGTCTTTCGACCCATCAGATCCTGTCAAACCGCCCAATCCATGTCAACATGGAACATAACAGCTAAATAATGATGGTAATGGTAGTCTTTGTTATTAATAATCCTATTAATTTTCTCTTGTAGATCATAGATGATTGGATTGTGTGAATTGGTGGAGAAATTTTTCACCATGGGTTTTGGATACCTTGACTCTTCATAAAACCTTGCCAGAAAGATCTAGCTGGCTGAGTTGATTAGCTCTTAGCATACCAGGTGCAAAAGAACATTCAAATCTTGCTGCCTAACTCCATTATCATCTTCTTCATCTTTTAATTTGTTTTCCATGCTAGCATGGGTTGGATTTGTGTTTAGATACCAAGGAGAGGTACAGTTCAATTGCAATAAGCAAGGTTATTGTACAATTGTTGACTAAGTGGCAAGTTGCAGAATTGTTTGAGTGTCAGAAAAAATGCCTTGCAGTATTTGTTAATTGCTGGCAAAGCCACAGTATTTTGTTTTGCAACCACAATATATACTATCAAGTATGTTAAAGATTTATAAATCGATAGTGTGCCTTTTGTGTTAGCAGTGTGTTTTCATTTCTTAGTTTAGCTCGACAGATTTTCTATGGAGCTCAGGGCCAACACTGAAACTTATGACATTTTGTGTATGGTTCTATCTATGTAAACATCCATTACTTATTTTTCTGTCTTTGATTGTTTTGTTTTTATAGGTGTACTCGTATATATAAAATATCGTAACTTTCAGTGCTGGCTCTGAACTTTATAGAAAACCTGTAGAGATTAGACTTTAAAATTTGCAGTATTTGTTCCACTCTTTTTCTTCTGAGCTTGAATCCAAGATCAGTTTTGCCTTTAATTCTTTCAGGATCAATATAATAAAGTTCCAGTCAAGTGTTGGGTTGATGGTATTAACTCCCACTCATCAAAATTGCTGGCTTGTGGCTAAATTAGAAACCATTATGATCAATGAATGCCTTGATTAAATTACAGTGTCGTTATCAAATCCTTTTTACAGATTACTAGAGATAGCTATAACCATATCTTCCCTATAGTATTACTATTATTACCTATAGAGATTATAGAATTAGTTTTTTTTCATTGCTTTCATAGCTTCCCATGACTCTGCTATCATCCAATTCCATTATTGCAAATTTGAATTGGTAGCTTGATTCATAGTGAATCTTTCATTAGCTGATTACACAAACATGGACACCACCCCTGTGGATGCATTGCAGTTACTCTCTTAATAGAGCTTGGTGATCCTGACTTGACTCCTCCACTCCACCATGCTGCAGTCCCATGACTTTGCCATATTGCTGGCAGGATGGTTGAACAGGTGCTATGCAGGGCACAGTCATCACTCCATGAGGTGTTTTCAAAATAACCATATACTCTAATAGAATTAGTCAACTAATCGATCAGTTTTAATATTTTTTTTTTTAAATAATATTTTTGACTTCATATTGAGGATATACATCTTAGAGATGTGACCTAATCCTTGGATTATTGATGAATGGTTCCATATTAGTTTGGTTCTGTCACTTCTAATGAATACTGAATCCTCTTCATTTAATACTGTTGCTGTTAATACAACCTCCAATACCTTACTAAGAATATTTACAGTGTTCTTATACTCTGGAAATATGGAAAAATGTGTCCATTATATTTATTCAGCTGTTGTAGAGATTCCACTGATATATCGCAGTATAAACATTGCTGTCACTCTACTGTTCTTTATCTGCTGATATAATGAACAAAATGCCAAATGGTTGAATGGTATTATGTAATTACTTCAGAATAACAAAGATTTGGTCAGTATGTGACAGGTATAGCAGTTAGAGGATTTTGTAACCCTTTATTCACCACAGTACAACAATGTTTCCATTGTTTCTTGTGAAATTTCAAAAATAATAAAGGTTTTGGCAATGTTTTAATAAATTCTTTGTAACTGAGACCCGCAACGGGGTATAATTATCTCACTTAAAAAAGTGTTGCTGTTGCCCATGCAGACCTCCAAGACTGCATCCACAAAAACCTCACCTGTCTAATATAAAGTTATTCATGGAACTCTCTGGCCTCTTTCACAGGTGCACTAACTTTTTTTTTTTTTTTTCCTACCAGTACTATAATGGCCTCTGCTCCTCAGAGCTGTTTGGGTTCATGCTGCATCCACTTTGGCACTCCTAACGCCCCACTTGTTATTCTTGTGTCCAAATGCCTGGTCCATCTTCCGCAGAATGTCATCCCTCTAGAATTTCCTTTCTGCTTATGTCTTTCTCACTGGTGTTGTCTTACAAAGGTCATTAACAGACCAGCAAATATTGCTAGTTAAAAAAAGTACTTTGGAGCAGTGATCCTCAAACTAACAAATACCAGCCTCTAATATTTGTGAAAATCTCTCTGAGACAAAATAGAGTTTGTGTTTGTTTCTTCACTATGGTGTTGGACAAGCTAAAATTTTAATTTCATTAAACATGGCAATTTGTCCCTTTTTATTCCTCACAGCCCCATAAGTAACATTGCTCTGAAGTACCATTTCTATAGACTGGATAGAATTTGATATCAAAGCAACATTTTTCTGAGATGTTATCAGAGATGTGAAGATTGATTGTAACCAATTGAGTTGTCCAATCAATGATTTACTAGTCTATATACTTTCAGAAGACATTGTTAAACAGAGTGCTGGAGTAACATATTTAGAGGTGTAACCTGAGTTGGGGAGATCCTATAGTCAAGCAGCCACCAGTACTTTTGTAGCTGTTATTCTCTATTTGCTGCTGTATACTTACCAAGCACTGTTGAATGTTAATCACAATTTTACATACAAAGCCAATATTTTGTATAATAAAAACAGGCTCACTGTATTTTCTGACATTAATAAATAGATCTACATAAGGTGGCGAGCTGGCAGAATTGTTAGCACACCGGGCAAAATGCTTTGTAGCATTTCGTTCGTCTTTACATTCTGAACTCAAATTCTGCTGAAGCCAATTTTGTCTTTCATCCCTTTTGGGGTCGATAAAATAAGTACCATTTGAGCACTGGGGGTCAGTGTAATCAACTTAACCCCTCACCCAAATGCTGGCCTTGTGCCAAAATTTGAAACTCATCTACTTGCGGTAGCTTTATTAAGTGTTTAACTATTCCTTTTATATATTTATTAATAAATCAGTATCAGTGTTTGATTTGCAGCAAAATAAAGTGTTCATATTTCAATTTCAAACCTCTCATAAAGACTTTTTAAGTTATTTTACTGAATTTTCCAAAAAAACTTGATTATTTTCGAAATAAAATGCAACACATGGACAATATATTTAGTTAGAAATATGGATGGTTATGAAAGTGTTAAACAATGAGTTATGAAATAAGAAAAAAATATATAGTTAAAGTATATATGTTTGAATTCCTGACCTTGTAGGTAGTAATATTGAAGCTTGTTACTCAGAGGACACATTTATATAATGGGTTCACTGCTTTATCCCAGCTTATGTTATCTTACAAAGGAGGTATGTTCACTCTTGCAGGATTTGAGCTTAGAACAGTGAGACACTAAAACAGATAAACTATCTAATTGTATGCTCCTCTTCAGTTTGGACAGCTAGGATCACTTATTACTACTTTGATATGTCTTGTTTCAAGCAGAATTGTGAATATTTCATTATTGTCTACAGAATGAGTGCTGAGTAATTCCTAAGATTGATTATTTTCTAACATTTCCAGAGTTTCTGTGTGTCCACTAGCAGTTCAGTTTTTTTTTTTTTTTTCACTTCCAGTGCCAATAAGAACTTATTTAGGGTTGTGTTTCTTTCATTGCTCTAAAAAATGTTTTGTGAAGCCTTTAGATTACTTTCATGTGTTCAATTTCCAAACTTACTCCCTTCACTCTTAAAGTTCAGTGATTCAGTTGATTTCTCTCATGAAGTGGGTGTGGTTGATAAAATAAGTCGTCCTGTGATTGACTTTCTGTCATAAAAATTTATGTTCAGTCAATATTACCACTCTATTTACAAGGTACTCCCAATCATAATGTACTGAGGTAATTTCTAAAACTTGAATTTGTTCAATGACTGTTAGCTATTTCTGACATTGAAATTAAAAACATTTCTTATAAAAGTAAATATGAACCATTCTGCTTTAACCAACATATCTCTTGCACCCATACTCTCAATCAGCCACAAACACATAGATGACATAGTCATAGCCTTATTTTAAAACATAAAATCTTTGTCTATTTATCTCATTAGGTCTAAAGATGCATGCCTTATGCACTATTATCACCATAACAGCATCATTTGTCTCTAGTCCTCAAATATCATGGGTCATAAATTTTCTTTTATAATAACTCCTAGTTATTTGCCGCCAGCTGTTCCTATTTTTCCTGCCTCGAGCAAAACTCATCAAAGCATATCAAAATATAGTATTATTTTAATATATCCAGGTATTTTGTGCTCTTATAATGTCGGAACAGAGTGAACAAGGTGCTTACATCTATTCTTCAATACACTTGATGTTGGCTTAAGTTCATAGTAGCTTTCAGTTCAAATAATTAATCCAACCTTTGAATATTGTAATAACCTTGTTGAATGTGATTTCTATGCAGAATTTACATTTGTCGCTCAGTTCATATTGAGTCTTAAAAAAAAAATCCAGTCAGGTAGTTCTGATAGATATTTGCAAGTAAATTGTAACTCTTGGCAACAGCAGGACCTCACCAGAATATATCTATAGGTGGAGCTCAATTTGCTATTGGAAACTACCAGTTTATTATAGACACTGTTAAAATTTAAGTTTGAATTGTTGACTTTCGCTCTTTTCCCTGGTTTCAGAAGGTCCTCAGTCATAAATCATCATTGCAACTGGAAGTTAGTGGTTCTTATTCGTTTTCATAAATCTTGTTGGGTAACAATTTCAAGTAATTTTAATTCTTTACCAATATTGGACTCTGGCTATGTGTGTTGAGGTATTTGTTATCTGTTCTGATTATGTTGCTTCTTGTATTTCTTTCCTTATAAAGTCTTACAATACCTAATACAGTTTTTATTCCCGAAAGTGTGAGATTTTGAAACTTTTTCAGTTTGGTTTATTGCTCTTTGTTTCTTTATTTTTTGTTATTGCCACCCAGTGTTCCTATTATGAAGGCCATGCACTATATTCTTCTTACCTTTATTTAAGACTTTGTAATTAGAACTTCCAATTTTATGTTCCTGTTCAAGACAGAAATAACCATCATTGATCAAGTCTTTAAATCTCAGACCTGATTTTTATAAAGGAGCAACTAAGATTTTTTTTTAATACAAACAAAAGTATTTGGTAGACACTGATTTCATTGAAACCCTGTAGCTATCGTTTGGCCATCATTAATGGTTTAGTGAAAACAGTTGAAAACTAATTTCATATAGAATAAATGTAAATTCAGTGTACTCTGTCAACCATAAGTTAATGGGATTGTTGTATTTTGTTCTCAAATCATTTACAAAGTTATAATGTTATATTGCGTGTGTTTGTGTTTGCATATTTTAAGTGATCTTTTATGTGTCTTATTTTGTCTTCTACAGAGAAAGTGATAAAGAGACAGATTTAAGACACCTAGGAAATGCCTTGAAAACCATCATCAACAGCAACCCCTCATACCAACATTTACAGCAACAGGATCAAAGTGGTAGTGGCATGATGCCACCAGCACCTTCCCCTTATCCAGGGGAAACTGGTTCCACTGTGAACATGAACCCGGATGGCATGGATGTACATGTTGGAAGCAACTCAAACAGTCGACTAGGCTGGGATATTTTCAATTCACATCAACAGTCTATAGACAACAGCATGTCCAATATGTCATACGGTACCCCATCTGTTGCCGTGATGGCTATGGGGGGCTTCAATATTGCTAGCACGGCATCAAATAATTCCTGGACCAATGTGTCTACTTCTCGCACTGCTCACAATTCTCAAATGCAGAGCATGATTTTAGCCAGCCTCGTGGGAGGTGAACCGGCTAGTTCAATGAATAAACATTTATCATCTTCAGGAAACTTCCAGCAACAGCAGCAGCAGCAGCAGCAGCAAACCACTTTTGATGGTGTGAGAATGTCTAATTTTGCTGCTCGTGGACCTAGTATCGGTGGAAATCGGCATCGAAATATTAACCCTTCTCATATAGGTGGGCAACGCTCTCTTAATTCAACTGGATACCCAGCCCAAAGAAACCCTTTACTTTATCAGTTTCAGAGGAAAAATAATTTACCTGCTGTATCCTCTGGTAAGAGTTTCTTTTTCTTCATAATATGAATATTTTACTAATATCTAAAAATTTCATACACCTGAGACAGATTACACATAACTTATTACTTCACTCTTTGTTTTTATATGTTTCTTTTTATTGGGTTATCTCATATTGCTACATTCAAACTTGTAATGTTATATGAAGTGATATACTCTACAGGGAGATGGAGAGTATAGTACCTTGCTCGACATTATAAGTTGCTACTCCTAAATCACTGGATAAGACATGTTGGCTCATTCAGTATAATTTAGAATACACAATATCAAGAAGTACAGCTGTCTATTGTTAAATATCAGAATTGTAACTGACATTTATTTTGTTAGCTTGCTGTACCAGATCAAATCCTAAAGCTTCTAAGACAACTTGATCCAAACTTATGGGAACAATTGATTTAAAAGTTATGTTGGATTAGTGTTGCACCTATTTCTCAATGGAGGAATTTTTTTCATGACAACTACTGCAGACAGTAAGAGTTATTTCCTTATTCCTTAGACAATAAACATGAGCTGTGATTGTGTAAGGGATCTAGGAGCATGGAGTTGTGTGTTCAAATCCAACACTTTTTCTTAAAATGTTAAGATATACATAAACTATTTTCTGTATGTACACATACATGGTTCTATCAGTTATTTTTAGCATTTCTCTCTCCTTTTTCATCTGTCAGCAGGACTTTTTTTTCTAGGTTTTTACAACTCTTCTATGTAGATTGGTTCCTTAATTTGTTTTGCTGATAATTCTAAATATAATTGTGATAGCATTGTCTGTTTCTTATAAAATTTGGAGTTGTATTAAATCTTGACATTTCTCAACAATTTGATGTGACACTGTTAACAGTTGGATCAGCAGTTTATTAGTGATGACACTTCAAGTAGGATTCTCCTTGATAACAAAGTTTGGGTGCCTATGAAAATAATAATATTTTTTTGTAATAGATATATTCAGTTTCTCCCAAACCCTGTAAACATCTAAATTTTAAAAACCATTTAACTCACACAAGCATAAAAAATGACTGTTAAAAAAAAAGTAATACTTAAAATTGCTTTCATGCATGTTCATGTACACTACTGTACATCTATTTTGTGATTCTCTGGTCACTACTTTGGCAAGTACAGTGAAGTCTATACTTTGCTGTTGAGGTCTAATAATACTGAATTATGTTCAGATTTGTTTCCCATCCCATTATTGCTGAATTGATTAAAATAATAATTATTGTCAATGTACTAATGTCTTTTCCTCACCATATAATTATTTATAACTTGACTTTTAATGTGTGTTATATTAAATATTTTAACACTGATTTCATCTGCTCAGCAGGAGATTTAATATGAAATTATATATTGAAGCTAATTCATTTGCATTGTGGCAGTCAGTTAAAATATGAATATAGTCAGATTTGTCACATTTTTCTAAGATAGGAGTTTAATGAGCAAGTAATAAATATGTATTGAAAGACTTGTAAAAAATAATTTTATAAAATTGGAAAAGTGTACATAAAAATAATCACTTTTATGTCTAGTTTCTCCATTGCTAACATGGGTTGGATCAGACTTATAGTTTTCCTGTCTCCCAGAGCATTTATCAGCCAAAGGTTGTAGTAAAACACATACCCAAGATGGAAAGCAGTGGGCTGGAACTAGAAAGTCAACTCACTATAAATGCCATTCAAATTCTAACTCCAAAATGTTCCCACTATAACTAAATAAATTTTTGTGATACTTGCTTTCTATATTTAGCTATTCAGTAAATGCTAACTACAAATTGTATTACATTTCAAGTGATTTTTCACTTGTCTCAGTAAATATCAAGTCAAAGGTTGGCAGTACTCCATTTATTTAGTTTACAAAGCAGTATCAGTACTGGTACTTATTGATCTTGGAGGAATGAAACAACCAAGTCAATGTCTCTGGTGTTTCACTACAAAATATAACATTGATTTTTGAATGCCATAACCCATCTTGTCCAGCATTCCGTGAGTCAACTGCTTAAATATTGTTAATCCCTGTATAAATAGTTGGTCTCTCTCAGTGTCTTTACACTGTAAATTATTTTGCAATATGCTGAGGCTGTAACACAGAATATTAACCTACAGATTACACTGCCTCATTAAATATTGATTTCTTTTAACTCAGCAGCAACTCAAAGTTTTTGAGGAGTAAGAATAAGTTGAGCTTCTCTATTAAGGATCTGAAGTTGGTACCATTACATATCACTTAGGTTTACAAGCAAATTGAAAAAAGATCCACCCAGAGGGTGTACTTACTTATTGTAGTACTCAGATTACTCTCTACAGAGTTTTCCATGTCTGTCAATGAAATGGAATCGTGATGCAGTAGTAAAATCAGCTCCAAAAAGATGAAAAAAGCAGTCAATCTTGAAGCACTTTAAATTTAAATAGCAAACTGGATGTGGTTATCTAGTCCAGTATTGACCATATTCATCATTGTTTTGTCTATTTATCTTTTTTATGTTGGCACTGATGAGTAGAATGTATTGCCATTCCTTGCAATTTCATCAATGATATCCAACATTCTAAGATTTGATATCATTAAATTAGTCTGTCTGCGCCTCTTCATTCTACAGACCATATGCATTCATATAACGTGTCTTTAATAATGCAGCAATCTCTTTAGTCATACATACATTTATTACCCAGCTGTTTTCTCAACTCTTTTGTGTTCCATTTTACATGAAAGTTAATACTTTCATCCAGTGGATCATAATAATACATTTCTCAAACTTGGGTAAATCTTCTACATGTAAACCCCCTGGCATGAATCCACTTTGATTTGACCTTTACATAGACAGTGAGCCTATGTTGTCAGATGTAAGAACTCTTGACTTTTCATTCTAGACATAGTTTCACCACAACTACCACTTGCACTAATTACATCACATGAGTCCATGGTAACTATTATCTACATCTAACAAACCATCTGAGCAGTTCAATTTATGAATGTGGTTGTTACTAACTAATCTTATATATATATTAACTAAAATTCAAGTCTTGATTTCTTATTAACTAAGCAGATTCTATTGCAGCTATTATTTGTACTGACTACACATTACTAAGTACTTACATCATCATCATTTAATGTCCATTGTCCATACTGGGATGGGTTGGATGGTTTGACCAGGGCTGGCAAACTGAGGGGCTGCACCAGACTCCAGTCTGATTTGGCATGGTTTCTACAGCTGGATGCCCTTTCTGATGCCAACAACTCTGAGAGTGTAATGGGTGCCAGTTGCATGACACCAGTATCTTCTGTGACTATTGATTTCACTTGGCTTGATGGGTTTTCTCAAGTACGGCATATTGCTGAAGGTCTCAGTCATTTGTCATTGCCTCTGTAAGGCCCAGTGCTCAAAAGTGCTTTTTATGTGCCACCAGCACAGGTGCTAGTTACGCAACACCACCATTGACTACATTGCCTCCGTGAGGCCTAATGCTTGACAGGTGCTTTTTACATGACACCAACATCACTTGACTTGATGGATCTTCTTAAGCATGGCATATCACCAAAGATCTTGGTCACTAGTCATTGCCTCCATGAGGCCCAACATTCAAAGTTCATGCTTCATAACCTCATCCCATGTCTTCCTAGGTCCACCTCTTCCACAGGTTCCCTCCACAGTTAGAGATCAGCACTTTACACACTTGACCATTCCAGCGCAGTCATCTCTCTTGCACACTACATCTGATACCTCTTATGCCCAACTTTTCTCTCAAGACACATTGTCATACATGCATACTGACATTGCACATCCAGCGAAACATACCAGCTTCATTTCTTTCAAGCCTGTGCATGTCCTTGGTTGTCACAGCACATGTAGCATAGCTGTTCGCACACAGGTATCACACAATCTGCCTTTCACTCTGAGGGAGAGGCCCTTTGTTGCCAACAAAAGTAGGGGCTCTCTGAACTTTGCCCAACCTATTCTTATTCTCATAGCTATGCTCTCAGAACATCCCCCCCCCCCTGCTACTGACTTGTTCACCCAGATAACAGAAGCTATCAACTACCTCTAACTTACCCACATGGCAGTTGATGGAGTTTATTTTCTGTACATTTTAGCTTCCACACAAAAACTGTTTACTCAGTTAACCTTTCTTTGATATTATTGCACCTCATGTCCATGTCTTACATTGGGTACATCATCATCATCTTATGGAATTTCTACCTATGCCTTTCCTACAGCCCAAGCAGGGCCATCTATCTAAAGGCATTTGCTTTCCTACTTGCCAAGACTGGTTTTTGCTAGGTTAACTCTAAGGCCATTTGATTCTAGACCTTGCTTCCATGCCTGAAATTTCTTTTCTAGTTCTTGTAATGATTTAATTATAAGAACAAGGTCATCAGCATAGAGGAGCCCCTAGGAGCAACCCGTCTTAAGTTCTTCTGTTATTGCCTGGAGGACTATGATGAACAAGAGGGAGCTGAGGACTGATCCTTGATGAACCCCCACTTCTACTCTGAATTCATCGCTATACTCATTTCCAAGCCCCACCTTACTGACTGCATCCCTGTACATGGCTTGTACAGCTCTTACCAGTCACTTGTCTATTCCTAATTTCCACATACAGGATTAGGGGACCCTATCGAAGGCTTTCTCCATGTCAACAAAGCCAAGTACAGAGGTTTATCTTTGGCTAAGTACTTCTCCTGCAGCTGCCTTACCAGAAATACAGCATCTGTGGTGCTTCACCCTGGCATGAAACCAAACTGCATCTCATCTAGACTAACTTTCTCCCTAATCAGTTGAGCTTTGACTCTCTGTGGCTTGCATCATGTGACACAACAATTTGATACCTCTCTTTATTTCTATCTAAAGCATCACTTTTACCTTTGCAGCAGTTGATTCTGGTGCTGCTACATCAGTCATTAGACATGACTCCTACACATCATGCAAAAACCCTCGAAATTCATTCACCCTGCTTTTGAAATTCACTTTTAGTCTTTTCCATATTGAGCTCTAAGCATTTTTGACTCTTGACCATTTTACTGAATCATAAAACTTCTCAGTTGATGAATTTAGAGATTGTTTTTAGTTAAGTTATCTTGTAATTGTCTTGCTAAAATTATGCTTTCTGTTGTTACATCTTGTTGAAAACCAGATTGCATCCAAACTAACTTTATTCTTAATTAACTTCCTTTGTGACTCTTTCAAATATCTTCATTAACTTGGTTCATTATTTGGAAACCTCACTTGTGCATCTTTTATTTTGTAGTAGTTTGCAATGATATTACTAAGTTAATACATTGAGATTTAGCAACTCGAATTAAGTATTACATATTAGTAGGATAACTACATTCCCTCAATAAGTCTTCCTCCCTCAAAGAAATTCAGTTTCTTCTGGTTTTTGTGTCTTGTAATTGATACCTCTGTTGGTTCCATTTAAGAAACTGCAGTTGGGTTCTTATAGTGTATAGCTATGCTAATTGGATTAAGCAAATTTTCAGTCTTTGCTGTGATTCTATATGTTTATCGAATATGCAGACAATTGATTTCATTTAAAGTTATTAAGGTTTTATAATGAATGAATTGTATTCAAAGATCAGCCAATTTACCTTGTAACAAATCATTGTTAAAATATGGAAGTTGACAGTTTTATTCATTAGTAACTACATCTTTAGTGTCAGAGACTTGAAATCTATGAAATGCCTGTAGATTGTTTAAATTGTAATCACTGACATTTTCATATTCAATTTTCCTTCATGCTGACATGTATCACATGAATTTTGAAGTACTGAACTTTTAAATGTAATACAGCAAGCAGTTTTATACTAATGTTTCAATTCTTTTCCTATTCCTACTCAATGATCTAAAAGAAATGGTATATTTATTTTCTCCCAGTAAAGTTTTGCTTAAGCCTATAAAAATTAAAAAAAAGCAACTATTTTTATGAATTGTTTCTTGTTATAAATTGAATCCTCTTAAGATATTTCTCTCTTCTCCATCCTAGGTGTAATGACAAGTCAACAATCTGCTTGGAATCATCCTGCAGAATATTCACCTTTGACGACCTCAGCACCCCTATGTAGTTCACAGACAAACACTTTCAACAGTCAGGCCTCAAACCGTTTGTGTAGTGACCCAAATTTAATAAACATAAAATCTGATGCTCAAAGTATTGGGGATAAGAAAACGAACCAACGTCCTGCCAAACTCTGCCAACTGCTAACACAGAATACTTCTCCTGATCAAAGTATTGTGAAGTCGGAATTGTCACGAGATGAATCAGGTCTTGGCGAAAATTCTAAGTCTTGTCTTAAATCTCCCGGCAGCAGTGTGGACCAGTCTCCTCAACCAGGACCTGGTCAGTCTCCTCAGGAAAAACCCCAGAGCACTTCTGGAAATGATGAAATGGACCACCTAGGTAGTGGAGGGGTGAATGCTGCAACACCAGCTGATATCAAACGGTCTGACCTTATCCTCAAAAAGTTACTCAGTATGGGAGAAGAGGATTCTTGTTCAAAGCGGCATGACTCGGATGGTATTCATTCACCGAATGATAACTGTGCAATGGAAGTAGACAAAAATGAAGCTGAGCCAAAAAAATCTGTGAATAATGATGAACTTCTTAAGGTAGGAATTATTTTATGTTTTTGGCTGAATTAACTTCCATTATTTATAATTTTACTTCTTTCCATATATGCATGCACACAGTGCCTGGTTTGAACTTGAACACACATCAGATAAGTGCCATGCCAAAGGGTGGAGAATTGTGCTACCAAAAGGAAAAAAGGTGTCTTGTGAAGAGTATGAATTTATAATATTGCTTTTAAGGGGTCAATAGCAAGGTGTGCAAGCAGAAAAATAAACATACACTGGAACAGTTCTATATTTAAGAGATGGCTTTTTCACAAGGAGAGAGATCCCACCTGGTACTTTATCTTTCTTGTGTGCTGTCTTTAAGTCAGTGCTTGGATTGAAAAAATATACATGGGTATAATTTGAACATTACTAACGTGTTTGTGTGCGAGTGTGTAGCCACACACATACACATATGTATTAGACATGTATAGGTGGAATGACAGAAGAGCTGATAAATTTGCAGAAGTTAAAAGTTCAGTTCAGTTTTAATCCCTGGTTGAAACCATCGTTGCCTTTATTGCATCAATAAAACATCTAATCTCCTACTGAGGAGTAGACCACTTTGTCATACACTATAGCAATAACAATTTCTTAATAAACATATTCTGCTCTTCTAAGATATATACAAAGACATCATGTAACCCTATTAGATTAGTGTATGAATATTTATATATCCTTAAAAGCAATATAACAAGGATTTGTGGTCATTAAATCATTTAACATGCAACAAAATTTTAAACAATTTGTATTTTTATTTTCATAATTTACTTTCATATTTTGTTTACGCTGTTGAATGTAATGCTTATTTATTCACATTGTTTTGAATTAATCATGTATTATCTTATAGCTCCAAGATTTTGATGATGTGACTGCATATTTTTAGAATGACATAGAGTAGGTATGAGAGGCCAGATCTGGCCAGTCTCAGCATAAAACAGAATATTTGGGCTGAATATGGCCAGTTTAAATGCTGAAGTGCTACTTCCAAAATACCAATTATTGTAATTTCTACCACACAATTACAATTGAGCTCAACCTCCTGCACAGCTTAACTTAATTATATTGAACTCTGTTTCACATCTGACTTAGATTCACTAAGTTTCATATGTGATCCAAGTTAGCCATTTCTTAGAACATAATGGACTTTACATCCAGTGTTAATTCTGACCATTCTTGATGAGTTTGAGCTCCTTTAGTACTGAGTTAAGAACTGTTTTGAATTTCAACTTGAAACCATTTCACTTATGTTGTTAGTGTCTTGTGAAAGGCACACACCTCACAAAATCTATTTCCCATCTTCTATAACCTTGTGGTTAAGCTAAAAGATATCAATATTAACTTATACAGTTACTATTGCCACCTTCCTATTCAGATTACAACATTGCATCTATCTTTCATCTTTACCTTCTCTTTTTCTATTAGAGGAGACACATTAACTGTATTTATAGCTTTCAATATCTATGTCAGTTATAGGATATCCAACTGGATTGTATGGTTTGCCATAAGGTAATGTCTTATAACTGGTGTGAACTTTTACTGGGGAAATGCCTGAACAAACAAAATCGTGTCAACATCTCTGAGTTTTCATTAACAGATTTTGGCTCCAGCATAATTATATTATTAATTTAACATTAGTTAATTAACTTTCTCCTAATTACTAATTAGAATACTGTTTTACCTTATTTCTTTTGTTTGAATAATCTGTGTAAAATAATCTTAAGTAGCTTAAGTACAAAGTTTATTCTCAAAAGCATGTAAGTCATTACATAAATAACTGGTGCCCAGGAAGGCCATAACCAACTTTGTGGAACCAGTGAAAGAGTATGCAGTGCTAAAGACAAATTAGATGTCAAATACTTTAAATATAACATGAATTAGAATTTTTACCTCACAATGAATGAGGAGTATTGGCAATAGGAAATAATTATCATCTTCAGTGGTGTGTGGTTATTCAGCTAATAACTATAGAATCAGTATCATATTGTTCTTGTTAATTAGCAGAGTTAAGGAACTCAGCAAAATAGCATTTATTATAACATTGATCAGGCATAAACAAAATATGAAGAATAATAAAGCATCCAAAGTTTTAACTGTTGTTTGTAACTGATTGTCAGGTCCCAATAAAACAATGTTCATGACTGTTTGTGTGAGATAGAGTAATATGAAATGTATGTATGTGTGCACATACACAGAGTACTATGTGATGTTCTATTAAGTTGCTTTACAACTGATTTCCAAAATGTAGTTTCTATGGTTTGATGATTCCCATGAAAATGGTGATGCATCTGCCTGTAATGAATGTTTGTTGGTTATAATGATGTTATGGGTCTATCTATAATAGGCTTACAATGACAGTACCATGTACATCAAACTGTGTCGAGTGTGGAATGCAATATGTAAACAACTTGCTCTACTGTAAAATCAGTCATTAGAGAAGTATGAAAAAAGTCAATTTACACTTTTAAAATATTATAATTAACCTCATAACTGTAATCGTCTATGACAGTAAATAATGACAAGTCTTGTCATTGTAGAAAGAAATAATTTGCTACAATCTGGAGCATGGTATTAGTAATAAACCAGGGTACTGAGTGAAACTTAGAAGTGCTTAAAAATTTGGTTTCACAAATGAAATTCAAACATAAAAGTTGCTCCTATGAACTTTTTCTGTACTTCCTTTCACAACTCCTCATAAATATGATGAAATATCTCTACAGGAATATCTTTGTTTTTACACTTGACTCTGTGACATTAGGAACCAGTCAGTGTTTCTGTAGTAAAAGCTAAAACCATCAAAAATCATTTGATCTTGTAATGTCCAAAGTGATAAATATTTTACTCAGTATCACATCATTTAAACAAACATTCTTCAATGCTACCATGAACATTAAGAAGGTGTACATGTATCATGGGGGAAAAGACTTCTCTACTAACAGCAGACTTTTGTCAAATACAGACAGTAATATTTCACTGTTTGTAATGTTCATGTACCTCCTGTTTCAGTCAAGTAATTGCAGCTTTCAGTTGCATGTGTATTGCTATTTTTGAGTGTGCAGGTATTCATGTTAATTTGTTCATGTTGTCAGCAACTACTAAGTGATGACCACCACGCAACATCAGAGGCTGGTAAAGCAGAGAAGAATGCCAACAAAGATCTACTTCAGAAGCTGTTGCAGGAGGAGGAGGAGGAAGAGCTGAAGGGGACTGCCCCCGCAGTATGTATTCTCTATCTACACGTTTCTTCGTTGGCACTCCACTTTTACACAAGGCTTGGCCTGCCTGCATTGGGTCACTTTCATCTTTGGCTGACCAAACTCTTGGCCCCTATGGTGTACTTGTTTTTCAACACATTCATTAATGGCCTTTTATGTAAATCTGATCAAATATACCATTTAAATTACTTCGAAATTTATACTATAGGTATATTGATCTGCCCCTTCCCTTATTGTACTAATATTGTTTGTTTTGTAATCTTAATGTTCACCTTTTCACAGAATAATGACTTTCTGATCTAGTAACACACTTTGGTAACTTTTAAGACTTGCATTCAATATGTTTTATAAATTGTAAATATATTAAATGCTATTTTATTTTCGTTCAGCATTATTTAAACCAATTGAAACTTCTATGAGATTCTTTTTCTTTTTCTTTTGTAACTTTGTAAACTGTGTGTATCTTCGATGCTATATGAAAGTGTTTTAGTTGAATCTGCTAATCCAAAACTAAAAGGTCATTTCTGTTGTATAATCTCTGTATCCCAAATGCCATAGCCATATCTTAATATATATGGATAATCAGATCTTTGCAACTGCTAGATATTCTTGAAAGATGTTTTGTATGTATTACCAATTCAGGTCCTGGCTAATGCCATAGAGTGTGTGTGAGTGTTCCTACAAGGACAGTGTGGCTATAGAGAATGGGCAGCAGTATGTTTACTGCTCTCTACATATGTATCTATGACCATATTGCTAAGGCAACTGTTACTATAGCATTTTACTAGATAATTCCATTCATTTATTTAACTATTTTATATTCTTCTCTCCTAAACGTTTTGTCATTTCAGCAAAGCACTAGTCAAGACCAGGATATTTCTACTCGTCACCGTCATGTATCTGGGCCACAATTTCCTACTACCACTCACACAGGTCTGCCAGAATCCACTTCAGGCGTCCCTCACCGGACAAGTTTTGATGATTCTGTGCTCAAACCGTCCGACATGATTAAATCGCAAGCCAATGTTGAAAATTTGAGACCGTTAAACTGTCTAATAAATTTCCTGGATAAAGATCCTGAAAAAATGAAAACAGAAACTCGTTTCAAAGCTGTTAAACGGAAAGCATCATTCGACAGTGATTCTGACTTGTTGGACACAGACCAGACTACACCGGCCGACATGCCAAGTAAAGTGCTCCAGCGTAATGTACTCCTTGCTCAACTTCTATCGAGAAAAACCAATCGAGAGATTGTTGTCAATACACAGATCACTGCCAACCCAACAGCAGTACCTGTACCACGGATGCCTAAAAGTGAAAAGGTTCTTCAAATGAAAACATTAGATAAGAAAACTAGCAGTGATGTGTCATCAACTGAGGGAGACAAGGACAGTAGTGTGAACCTTTATGATAGTCCCAGGTCACTGACTGACTCAAACTTCCAAAATTCAGTAGTAGACTCTAGTAAAGTTGTTTCCACAGAGAATAACCTCTACACTAATAAGCAGGTTTTCACATCCATAGCATCAAACTATAATGCTACATCAGCATCAAGTTCTTCAGATCGGTTCAGTGCCAGCCCAAATCAACTGCAGTTGGCTCGACCATTACCACCAGCTTCAAATGGGAGTAAGCCAGCTGAGGATACTTTAAAGAAGGACTCCAAAGATGTTCTTTTAGCACAAATATTGCAGCAATCTGTTGATCTTCAACAAGATCTCCATGAAGCTCAAATGCATGCCACTGGCAATGTAATGTCAGGTATGGCAGGTGGTGCAGTGGTGAGTTCGGTAGCTCAACCTGTACGGACTGCATCAAGTGATCAAAATCAGGACGATGCTATTTTATCTCAGCTTGAGCAAGTCTTTTCAGATAACAGCCTTTCAATATCTGAAATAGAAAATTCGTTGTTTAATTCCTCCAGCCAACCTAATAGCAGCAATGATATTCTTGAAAAGAAAGCAATAAAAGCAATACAGAAAGAACTGATGATGCTAGATCCAATAGCAGGTAAGTGTATTATTGTTATTGTTGTAATATGACAGCCACATTCCAATCCCCATCCATATACTGGATTTGCATATACCCAAAAACAAATGAAAGCACCTCCATACTGTCAGTTAATCTGTTAGAAATAAGTCAAATTTCACATCACAGCTTACCATCTTTAAAAAAATGGTCAAAGACAACTATTTCTCTCTCCATATCATACTCTAAACTCTTGCTTGGCACAGCTACTTCCCTCGGTTCCACACCATCTGTCAACTAAGAGGTCTTTGTCTTGCAAGTTACTTGGCAACCCTGCTGGCACCACATAAAAAGCACCCAAAGCACTCTGTAAAGTGGTTGACATTAGGAAAGGCATCCTTCCATAGAAACCAACAGACAACTAGAACCTGAAGTTCTATAGTTTGCCAGCTCCTGTCAAACTGTCCAACCCATGCCAGTTTGGAATACGGACATTAAATGACGATGATATTCTCTAACATAGTCCTACGTATACTCAGTTTTACATCCATTTTTCCGTGTTAGCATGGATTGAGGCATCATTTTTACAAGTAGATGCCCTCTCTGTTGCTAACCTTTAACTGTTTTTCAAGTAATGAATATGTATATTATATATATAGTTATATACACAAACACTTATAATGATACACTATATCAAGCATGGTTGTGTAGTTACGAAGTTTGCTTCCCAACCACTTGTTTTCAGGTTCAATCCCATTACATGTCACCTTGGCCAAGTGACTTCTAATATAGCTACAGGTCAACTAGTGTGTGTGTGTATATATATATAAATAAATATAAAAGGCTAGGCATAGCTTCTTTTTTGACTTGTACCTCCCCTCTGGAATAATATGTTTATTTGTATCTCCTTGTTTTGATTGTTGTAAATCAATGTTATTCATTTCCGGTATTCTGCAAAAACTTGTCTGACCATGTAGAAATATTACCTTGCTTAGAAACAGGTGAGGGTTGGTAAGAGGAAGAGCATCTGTCTATAGAAAATCTGCCTCAATAAGCTTCATCTGACTCATACAAACATGGAAAAGTGGCTGTTAAAGCAATGATGATGGGTTAGTGCAGACATAGTTATGTGATTAAAAAGTTTGCTTCCCAACCATGTGGTTTCAGTTAAGTCCCACTGCATTTCACCTTGGGCAAATGTCTTCTACTACAGCTCCAAGTTGACCAAAGCCTTATGAGTGGATTATGGTAGGCAGAAACTGAAAGAAGCCCATCATGTGATATGTACACTTGTGTGTGTATACATACAAGGTGCATTCTAGGAGTTTTGAAACTTTTTTTCAGGAGAAGAGACATTTATTAATTTCAGAGAAGTACAGAACTCTAATCTGCTTCAACATAGGATCCTCTGACATCAATGCACTTGCTGCAGAGCTCCAACCACTTTTTGAAGTCCCCAAGGAAGTCCAGAGTGAAAGTGTCCAGGAACTTTGTTATAGCCTCCTGCATTTGCTCAGTATCTTCAAAACGACTGTCCCTGAGGTTCTTCTTCAGCTTGGAGAACAATTGAGGAACAAGGTTTGGACTGTAGGGAGAGTGCAGGACAGTTTTGATGCCCATCTGCAAAGTACTATTTCTTGATTGGCCAGAGAGAACCCAGTGGATGTAGATGATACTCTTAATGTCAGAAAAGATCACTATGGACTTGCTTTGCCTGGCCTTCATGAGTCTGGAGGACCCAGGATACATCCATTGGGCACTCAGGATCGTAACCATAGATCAAGTTTTTCTCACAGGTCACCAGAGACCCAAGAACTTTTGGATTGGCAGAAATAAGCTTAACCATCTCCCTGCTTTCACTAACACAGCTTTCCTTTTGTTGGTCACTGAGTACCTTGGGAACAAATTTTGCACATGTTTAGATCTTCACAAATAATTCTGTGTACAGTTACTGCACCTACTCCAGACTGTATGCTTATTGTCTTTATAGATAGATGGCCTTCATTCAGAAAATAGCAAATTTTATCAATCAGCTCTATGTTCTAATGTACTTCTACCTCCTATTGATGTAATTCGTGTCATCTCTCACTTCCTCTCTACCATCCTTGATCCTCTTGTGCCAGCAAGAAAGCAGATACTCAGCTCATACAAGTTGTGTAGTTAAGAAGTTTGCTTCCCAGTCTGGAGCATTTCATAAGTTTCTGTGGTGTTTTAACTCAGTTTAACACAAAGCTTTATTGCATAGCAAGCTTCTAGATTGTCTTCACATTCTGACTGCATTCTGCAAACTAGTCAACTTTGACAAACAATGTTTAGTAGAGTGTATCCAAAGTCTCTTTCAATCTGGAATAATAATAATAATAATACAGTGGCTAGTCGGCTTAGTAGATGTATAGTAACGTATATACTGAAATTACAATAGTCTAGGACTGTTATAACTGCATCTGAGAGGGTCTCAAACCTGGAATACACTTCATGTACGAGAATGTGAGTTTGTATTACCCATGCCTTCATTTGTGTTCATTGGTTGTAAACATTCACCTTGCTGACAGTGTCATTTATTTGCAGTTCTCTACAAAATCCTGTCTGAGCTTCTTGATATGTTGTGTGATCTTGTAAACACAAAGCTCATTCATACAGTTTTGCTTCCAGTTCTTCGTGTAAAATTCTAATTGTTGTTTGTTAGACTAGGAAATTATTTCCTCACTTAGAAACAAATTGGGACTGGCAACAGGAAGGACATCCAGCCAATATATATATATATATATATATATATATATATATACTAGACTACCCATGACCCATTGGTTCACCAATAGTTCAAGGTACCCAAAAAAGCCACGTATCTTAGGAATCCATGGTCCGATTTACACAAAACTTTTGTTATTCCATGTGTATTCACATTTCAATGTTGCCTTACTTTCGAAGTATTTTTCCCATTATAAGCCGATTTGGATATTTATTAAGGTACCCCCAAAAAACCATGTATCTGGGTAACCTGTGGCCCAATTTATGCAAAACTTGTTTTATTCCATTTGTATTCACATGAGCATCTGATTCCTGACATCTCCTGCTTTTGTCTCTTTCCTTCTGTTTGGCCAAACACTCAGCTCTCTGAGTGTCCAATTCCTGATCTCTCCTGCTTCTGTCTCTTTCCCTCTGTTCCGCTAGAAGCTCAGCCCTTGCTTTACCAGTCTCATTGATCCTTCTATTTGCATGCCTATCCTGATCTTGGGTAAATATTTCGTAAAGGACCCATTTGTATTTTGTTTTGAAATTTTTTTTTTTTTTTTCTTAGTACATCTCGAAACCCACCACAAGCCACTTTCTTCCAGAAAAGGTGGGTTGTAGGAACCTCGGAGTTTCCTGCCAATGGAGTTTTGTTCCGTGGGCATTTTTTTTCTCTTTTCCAGATTATTTCGCATACTTTCAACGAATGTGACATCAAAATCACTCATAAATGCCTCCTTTCCCCAGAAAAGGAAAGATTTGACTGCTATTCCTTGCCCTGCTACCATGTAATAGCTATTTCAGGTCCTTTATTGCAAATAGCTGTTACATGGTAACAAGGCATGCTAGAAATAGCATCCAAATCTTTCGAGGTGAGATACGTTGAACGCAC
>NC_069004.1:16610379-16623098 GCF_001194135.2 Octopus bimaculoides
CAGGTCTTTTACGAAATATTTACCATATTTTTGAACTCATTTGTACTTCAAAATATTTTTCAAATATGCCAAAAAAATTTTTTTGTTATGGTATTCACATGAAAATAATTTTAAAAAAAGACATGAAAATATTATCTGTTTAAAGAAGGCTAAAATATAAATACTGTACAAACAGCTTACATTCTTGAAATCATATTCCCTTAAAAATATTTCTAGATGATTAAAATATTGTGTTTAGCAAAAGCAAAAATGGAAACATTTACTATAAAAAACAACTCGTATTTTTTCATTGTCGAGTTACAGTCACTAATGTGTCTAATCAGTTACAGTCACTAATGTGTCTAATCAGTTACAGTCACTAATGTGTCTAATCAAAAGGTTAGAGTTTCTCCCCTTTCAGAGTTGTTATTTTTGGAATGTTTTCCCCCATTATGCACCATTTTTGGTATTTATACACCTCAAAACCCTAATATCTCAGGAACCAGTTGTCCAATTTATGCAAAACTTGTTTCATACCATTTGTATTCACATTTCAGTGGTAACCTTAGTTCATAGTATTTACTGTTATGCGCCAGTTTGGCTGTGTAACATTGCAAGCAAGATTGAAGATCATTTTTATTATATTATAGCATGTTCTGAGGAGGGTGCTTGAGTTTAAGGTAAATGGACCACAAAAGTGAGGTAGACCGAGGAAAACATGGAGGGGACAGGTGGAGGAGGAGATTGGGAAGGTTGGCTTGAGAAGGGAAGACACCTAAAACCGAGCAAGATGGTGTGAAGGCAGTTGCTATAGCATTGAGGTAGATCCTGCCACCCCCGTTAACAGGGACAAAAACCCAGATTTAAAACACTGCATTATGATAGATATATATATATAGATACTCACACACACAAACACTTTTACCTAGAGACAAGTAGATATCGAAACATAGGCTAAAGACCGCTGGGACATTTTTGATCTTATAGTTGCTCAGTCACAGGTAAATATTTAATTGTATATCTACTTAATGAGGGTGACACAGGGCACAGCAACAGCAGTGTTCTCTATTATGTCATCCATCTGTATGGAGATCAACATGTAGTCTCGGAACCTCAGGTTTTAGATCACTTGTCAGGATTTCTTTGTCAGCAGCCTCTACAAGACAAAGCAGCAGTATATTGGAACCAACAGATACTATGATTTAGTTTAGTCAGCTTTGGTACAAAAACATCACCCAGTTGTTAGTCTCTGGTATAGTTAACAGAAGCAGAGGTCCCTACACCATCTACCAACTTCCCTATTTGCAACACAGTGTCACCAACATAGATTGATGGTATCCTATCTACACAGCTTCTGTAATTTTAACAGAATTCATGTGGCTGGATTAATTCAATATAGCTGGACCTGTATCTCCAACCACTGGCACAAGCTCTCTTCACTATGCACAGTCAACTGTTATTTTGTGACAGCTTGGACATGTTCTATTCAATACAGGGTTTCTTTGTTTATATCTTGGTTAGATGAAAGAAACTATGAATTTAAATAAGTATTTTTTTGTTGTATTGACACATCAACTGGTGTGTTGGTTGTTGAGTATGGTGTGTACACATGTGTTGCAACAGACAGGTTTGTAACTCTGTATGCCTTACATATTTAGTTCTTTAAGTATGGTAGTATGTGAGAGAGCATGGTAGAAGTGTTTTGGCCAGTTTATCATTTGATTTACAGCAAAGACTGGGCAGTTAGGTACATCTGCAGTGTTGGTGTTTGTAGAAGTTGCATCCTTCCATATAAGATGAAGTTGAACGATGTTAATGGAAGTAAATTTAACAATGGTATAGTGTTTCTTGACTCTCATGCTCAAAATAAAAATTCACTTGATTCGTGACATGCCAGGTCTTCTCTGTTTGTGTGTGGGTGTGTATGTATATATATATATATATATATATATATATATATATATATATATATATATATATATATATATATATAATAATAATAATAATTTGAGCAACTTTTGTTTAATGAATCTTTGAAAATAATAAGTGAACATTTAACACAATGTTGTAGCTGGAAAAGGAGTGGGGAACTCAGAAACCAGAGCTGCTCTATAGTTTAATGATTGATAAGAATTTCCATCTGTTGAAACATTTACATTATTATCTGCCAGGTTTCACACACGAGAGATGTATGTACGTTACAGTTTAAACCACTGACAGAACAAAACCAAAATAATTAAATAGAATGCAAGCTAACAGAGGGACAAGACATTTAAGCATCAGCTGTTGTCAACTGGGAAGATTGTGTGTGTGTAATATAAATGTAAAAATAGCTAAATTTAGAGTATCTCTCTACCACCACATGCAACAAGTCAATGAGAGCCTCTAGGTGGTCATTCTATCTGCTAGAAATAGTAGCTGAATCCTTCATCAGCTATGATACCATCTTTAAAACTGAAGGACGTTCTAGATAATATAGTTTTGGATAAATTGCCTGAAAATAAAACAGGATGATTGTGGCTGAAATGTTTTCGTTATTAGTATGTTTGATCTGGTCTGACCTGTAGCTAAACAGCAAACGGAGTGAATGAAGGAGCATTTACAGGGTCATTGAACCTGCTAGAAATAGAAACCAGATCACCTGATCATCTTAAGAGACAGGATACATTGAAACAACAAGTGGAAAATATTAAAATCATTATTTGCCAACATAATGTTAGGATGAATGTTACTGTTATTTAACCCGAGGAAACATCTTGGGGCCAAATAATGTTGGTAAATAATCTTTACTTTAAAGTACTGTTAGTGAGTGTTTCTTGTTCAGAGATTTATAAATAATAATTTTTCTGTTTATTAGAATTATTGATATAGTTAAAGGAAGAAAACCTAAAATTTCTTTTTTGTTCTTTATTTCCAGGATATTCTGACGGTCAGACATCAGTTGTAGGAAACAAAGCTGTTGGTGTGATGGGCCAAGGCCAGTTAGCAACCAGTGTAGCTGGTGTTGTACCTTCATACAGTCCCGATGTAAATCTTCCTCCTCTTCCTCCTCCTCCTCCTCCTCCTCCTCCTCCTCAGCAACAGCAACAACAAGCTCTTTCAATGCAGGATATAAGTAATTACCAGCACTTAACTCATCCTAACATTAACCTGGCTGTTACTGCAGCTGCAACTCAGCAGTCACCACAACAACAGCCACCACCACCTCCACCACCTCCTCCTTTTAGCCAGGCTGGTTCTCCTTATGGACAGGCATCACCTCAGCTGTCACAGGCACCATCTCAAGGTGAGTTGATTTATGATCATTATTGTGATGAATGCTGAATTTACAGTACTGTTATAGTACTTGTTAAGTTCTAAGTTCAAATCCCAGTCAAGTATCAGGGTTGATTTCATCAGTTAGGCCCTCCCACAGTTTTGTAACTGTGCTTATGTCAGAAATTATTGTGGTGAATGCTTTACACTAGTTGTATCTCCTTTTCTGTATTTCTGTATCCCTCTTCAAATCTTACTAGAGTCAGTTAGTACCAGTAATAGACAAGACATAATTCATTACCCACTTATAAAAGCTGGTCTTAGCTTGCTTGTTAGCACTATCGACCACTAAATTATTTAACTTAATGCTCCCATTACTTTGTGACAGAGAGAGAGAGAAACAAGTTTTGTTCAGATAAACACTACCCCAATTCAACTGTCTTCATAGTCATTACGTTGTATCCCTCAGTAAAGCACATAATTCTATTTAGTCTAGTTTTCCTGACTGTCAAAAAACTGGCTCTACTCTTATTTCAGTATTAAGAAAGTAGAAAGTACATGAAAAGTAATTTTTTGAAAATATATATATAATACTTCTTTGAAATTTTTTAATTTGAATGGTTAATATTTTTGAAAAGGCATGACTTCATGCCTTTTTTTCTACTTCTAACTTATCAGTCGAATGAGGGAGCCAATGCAGACATTTCACCTGCTTAATCAGGGCTGCCTTGATATCATAAATCTCAGGCTTTATGCCATGTGTAACAAAAAACATATCAGTATTAACGATTTTTAATAAATCAATACCAAATATCTTCATTCCTAATTGATGAGTTGAAACTTTGCCATTGACATTACATTGTTCCCAAGTGAGATTTAACTGCTATTTTGAGCAGGTCTAGTAGCCATGTATAAGGTTGCTTGATAGCTTGTATTGTCACTCATTAATTGCACAATACATTAACTAGTAGCAAGGTTTCAGATTTTGACCTGTGATCATAGCTTATCTTGTACCCAGGGCTTCATTTTTAAATATTTGTTTTCATTCACTTAACACTCTGAAACCATGCACTATGCTTTAAAAAGTATCTCGATGATTACAAAACATTAATATTTTTATCTTAACTCATTGATGCAATACTGTTTTGTAATTCTGATTCTTGGTGTGTACGTATGTGTATGCAGATTTATTTATACAAATGAGACATTGACATGTGTTGTTGGTTCTGCAGTGCAATTGCGAACTGGGAATCTTTCGGCCCAAGGTCCTCGTTCCATGGCTCCTGCCATCACTGTGGCTAGTAGACAGGCAATAACAGAGCAACAGCAAAAGATAAACCGAATAAGAAAGAGACAGCGGATGCAGGATGAACAACAACACTTTTTAACAAAGCAACAGTCACCAGTTTCTTTTCCACAGATGTTTGGGCCAAGATTTCCACAAGTAAGTTTCATTTCCATACTTTTTATTCATTTATCAAGACACTAATTACATTTGAATTGGTTTATGAATTATCTCTGTATTTCTGTGTTTGTAACTGACTCTTTCTGTAGGAACATATGTGGTGCCCTCAGATTTTGTGTAAATGACACTAGTTTGAGTATATCAGTTAATTTTAGATATTTACACATATCCAACCTATTTCATTGTGGTAAAAAAGATGTCACGCCTCTATATAGACACACACAATATATGAAAGATATAAGTATATATAAAACCATGTCATCAGATGACAAAGGAGCTTCATAAGTGATGAAACTTTTGGCTGAGCTAAAATGGTTCAACCCATAGAAGCATGAGAGAAAAGAATGCATATGTATGAATAAACACTATTTATTCATACATATGTATTGTGTTTGTGTTATATATCTAAGAAACTGGAAACTGGAATTTTTTTCGTGTTATTTACTCACCATTAGGTGTGGCTGTGTGGTAAGAAGCTTGCTTCCGAACCACATGGTCTTAGGTTCAGTCCCACTGCATGACACCTGGGGCAAGTACCTTCTACTATAGCCTTGGGCCAACCAAATCCTTGTGAGTGGATTTGGTAGATGTCTGTGTTTGTCCCCTACCACTACTTGACAACCAGTGTTATTTGTTTACCTCCTCGTAATTTAGCAGATCGGCAAAAAAGATCAGTAGAATAAGTATCAAGCTTTTTAAAAATAAAAAGTACTGCGGTCGATTCATTCAACTAAAAGTTCTTCAGGTGGTGCCCCAGCATGATGACAAAGTGTTACATTTTACATTGACAAGTAAAGAATTTCCTATTAGAAATTCTGCAGACAGTAATTCATCATCATCAATATCATTATTATTATTTATGATAATAATGATTTCAAATTTTGGCACAAGGCCAGTGATTTTGGGGGTGGGGGTATGTCGATTACAATGGGCCCCGGAAGGGTGAAAAGCAAAATCAACCTTGGTAGAATTTGAACTCAGAGCATAAAGACAGACAAAATACTGCTAAGCATTTTGACCAGTGTGCTAACAATTCTGCCAGCTCATCGCCTTAGTAATAATAACAATTATTATTTCCCCTCTAGGCATAAAGCCTTGAAAATTTTTGAGGAAGGGGGATAGTCAATTACATTGACCCCAGTGTGGAACTGGTACTTATTTCATTGACGCTGAAAGGATGAAAGGCAAAGTCAACCTCAACAAAATTTGAAGTCAGAAAGTAGCAGCAGACAAAATGCCACTAAGCATTTCGCCCGGTGTGCTAACAATTCTGCCAGCTTGCTGCCTTAGTAGTAATAATAATAATGAATTTCTTTGTGTGAAGAATTTCTAACCAGAAATTCCTTACATATCTATATAACATGTAAAACTTTGTAATTCCTATTAGAAAATAAAACACATGTGATGGTGAATAAATAATACTAAAAACATTCCAAATTTCCTGTTTTGTTATACAATAAAAGCACCATTCAAGCATGGCCGATGCCAGTGTTGCCTGACTGGCACCTGTGCCAGTGACATGTAAAAAGCACTCACTACACTCTGAGTGGTTGGCATTAGGAAGGGCATCCAGCAGTAGAAACCTTGCCAAATCAGATTGGAGCCTGGTGCAGCCTCCCAGCTTGCCAGTTCTATGTTAAACCATCCAACCTATGCCAGCATGGAAAGTGGACATTAAATAACAATGATGATGATGATGATGAATAACTCCGCAAATAATATTTCCATAATTCTCAATTTTAACATGCATTTTGAACTAATATACAGCAGCAACTGAGACTATGTACTGGATTGTAATATGTGCTTCAAGAGGAAATGACTGGGATTTATCCTAACTACCTACATAATATACATACATGTGTGTGTGTGTGTATATATATATATATATATATATATATATATATATACACACACACACACACACATCATTGCATACAGACTGCAGTGGAGGACTTGACACCTTTTTATATAGTTTGGATTTGTTTATGGTACAGTATAACTTCAATCAGCTCCTGAATGGTCTTAGGCATGTGTGATATACATACATGCAAATGCACAGACAAATGGAGATGACAAAGGCTAAATGGATCTGTAATAGGGATCAAAAACGAAATCAAACTCAAGAGATCAACTGGTTATCTCTCTTTCTCTTTCTCTCTTTTTCTCTTTCTCTCTCTCTCTCTCTCTCTCTCTCTCTTTCTCTCTCTCTCTCTCTCTCTCTCTCTCGCTCACCCCTTCCTTGCTTTACTATGTTCCAGTAAATATCACATTTTTAGATAATCATTTGGTTGGTATTGCACCTTCAGAAACTCATTTTATATTATACTTTCACACACAAGCATTTGCTGTCATGGCTTCCCAGAGAAGTATTTCATATACTTTCATGACTGACATTTATAGGCAAATATGTCTGATTAAAGAGGTTCTCACACGCACACATACGCACATAAAATCATTTATTCAGTTAACAGTTTTCCAAACCCTTACCAGCATCAGTTTGAATAGATTTATGAGGCAGAATTTCATGGCTAGATGCTTTTCCTGTCACCAAGGAATATCAACTTGAAGACTGCATTGCTCTAACACTTATAAATGTAAAGGTATAAACATTGATGCACATTTATGTGCATGTGCACACACAACAGGTTTTCTGCAGTTTCAATCTACCAAATTCCTTCACACATCATCGTTTAGCCCAGGGGGCTTGGGTAAACATCATCGTTTACCCAAGTTGCTGTGCAGTGAGGCTGCGCTTGAAACCATGTGGTTGTAATGTAAACTTCCTAACCACAGAGTTATGTTTTTGATTATTTATTTTTGTCCAAAAGGGCTTTTAACCTAATATTTGTTATTTTTATCTACTTCAAGATCTACAATTAACAGTGTGTGCGTCATCATCATCATCGTTTAACTTTGTGTATTGGTGCTGGATTGCTCCGAGTTCCACAATTTGTTTCACACTCTCTGGGGACCATAGTTGGGAGTAGGAGGGCCTCCCTTTTCCTGCTTCTGAATGTCCTCAGAATCCAGCCAGCCACTCACCTGCACAGTATTGCCATCTTGGTAATATGCACATGGAATGTTGCATCATTGTTCATGTGAACCTCTAGGTCATGCACCAACTTTGATTCTGGAATCATACTACCTTCTGGTCCAGTGTATTCTGATTTTAGCCTGGTGTTGGACCGATAGTGGAGTGCCTGAAACTTCATAGCATTGAATTGCATGTTATTTTTGTTGGCCCATTTGTAGATTTCATTCAGGTCTTTCTGTAGTTTTATGATATCCTCTGGGTTCCTAACTGCCTGCAATACTTTTGTGTCATCAGCATAACTGGTCAGATTGGCTGACTGTACCGCAGAGGGCATGTCTGAGTGGGACACCACAAATAGTAGTGGCCCCAGTACAGTTCCCTGTGGGACTCTGCTGAGAATTGGCTACAACTGTCTGACTCCTGCCCTTCAGAGTGAGCACCAATGGCTACTGCTATCCTTCAGAAAATTATGCAGCCACTCTCCCAGTTTCCCGGTAATACTAAAGTTTTGCATCTTGTGACATGATCAACCTTAATCAATCTTGTCAAAAGCCTTAGCAAAGTCGAGGTATATTATATCTACAGCTCACTAGTTTAGCTGTTGCTCCAGTACCCAGTCAAAGTGCTGCAGCAACTGAATAAGGCAGCTCCTCCCTGGACAGAAGCCATATGCGTGTTTGTGAGAAGGTTGTTTTCTTCTAGGAACGGGATCAGCCTTTTTCTGACAATGCATTCCATTGCCTTGCTAACATGTGAGGTCAGAGAGATAGGCCTGTAGTCTTTAGCATCTGCTCTGCTCCCTTCTTTATGGACAGAGCATATTATACACTCTTTTAGCATGTTGGGAAATTTACCATCTGCAAGGAAACTCTGAAAGGGTATCTGCAGTGGCTTTTACAAGAGCCTTTTTGCATGTCTTTAAGAGAACAGCCGGGAGTCCATCTGGGCCTGTTGCTGAGTTTGATCTCATCTCATCAGTGGCTGATATTACATCTTCTTCTGTTATGTTGATGTAATCGATGGTTGCCTCTTTTCCGAATAGATTCGTTACATTGAAAAACTCCTTCGGCTTCTTTGCATATTTTCCAGTGGAGAAGTGAAAACATTTCGGAATTGTTTTAGTGCTTCACTTATCTTTCCTGAGTCTGCAGTTAGTGAGCCGTTTTTACCAAGTAGTGGCCCTACATTATAGTGTACTGAGGCAGACACCTCTTTTGTGGAACTTGCAGATAGACCGCTTTCTCTGAGAGAGTTTGATTTGGATTTTTATTTTAGAACCATTTTCATTTGGCTTTTGTCTGGTTTCTTCTTTCTCTACTTCTTCATTGTTGCTTTTGGAGGTGTTGGAACTGTGGTTGTTCGCATTTTTCTCGTTTCCTTCCTTGTTGAGATTTATTTTGGTACAGTACATGCAGATGGGTTTTATCATTATGCAGTGGCAAAAAAAAAAAGGATTCGAATGAATGAATACTCTGTTATTGCCAAAACATTGAGCTGCCTATTAATTTGACACACACTGTGTATATGTGTGCATGTGTGTGTAGATATATATGTGTGTGTATATATGTATGTTTCTGTGTGTGTGTGTGTGTGTGTGTGTGTATATATATATATATATATATATATATATATCAGTGTATTACCTATTTATCCGTATGAATTTATCTTCGTCCTGTAATAGATTTTTCCGTAGATATCTAATGTCTTTTCCTCATATGTTATTTATGAATTTTTTAAAGCAATGTGTAAGTATCAAAGTATGTAAAGAAATAATATCAGATTAATTTCTTAAACAAAGTTTAATAAATTTCATCAACAAAATGAAATGCAGATTGGATGTTAAAATGGATTATGCTTTTATCTCATATTCCCAGACAATTGTTTTGGAGAAAAGGACCAAAATTTCCATCAAGAGAACATCATTAAGGTCAAATTTGTACTTTTCAGTAGGTGAGATTTGAAGTAAAATGAAAAAAATACGTCTAAAATAAACATAGACCGGAAGGTTCTTAAGATCCAGGAGCTCATCCTACAAGCTATATCGACCTTATTGTTGATGTGGGCACTCCAACTGAGATTGTTATCAACAATTACACCTAGGTCTCTGATATTGTTTCTGTGAGCGGTTCCCTTGAAGGAAGAGAGTATGGCTGTTTTAGTATAGTCTTTCTCCCAAAATGCATCAGCTTAAATTTTCCCTCGTTTAGTTGCATTTTGTTTTTGTCTGCCCATTGACTCACAGCATATAGATCAGGCTGGAATTGAGTTCGGTCTTCTTCTTCATTGATGATTTGCTGGAGCTTAGTGTCATCAGCAAATATTTTCATTTTGCAGTGATTTACGATGCTAGAAAGGTCGTTTATGTAGATTATAAAGAGGAGCGGGCCCAAGACAGTCCCCTGAGGGACACCACTGGTGACTTTTGCTGGGGTTGAGTGAACTCCATTGACCACTACATGTGTTCTATTCGCCAGGAAATACTTAATCCAGTGTAGAAGTTTTCCACGGATTCCAACATTTGCCAATTTTGAGAGTAAGATATTATGGTCAACCCTATTGAATGCTTTACTGAAGTCAAGATATATGACATCAGAGTTTCCAAGGCTTTAAGTATATCTTCAATATGGTGTAAGAGCCACAGCAAAAATCTCGTTGATTTGCATTTAGGAGTTTGTGGATCTCCAGGAAGCCACTATCCTTGATCTTACCACTCGTGTATGTGTATATATATATATATATGTGTGTGTGTGTATAGCTATACATATATATAGATAGATGTATATATACTTATATATGTGTGCACATATGTGTGTATATATATATATATATATATATATATATATATATATATATATATATACATACATGTATATGAATATATGTATATGTGTGCATGTACATGTATGTATGTATGTATATATATATATATATATATATATATATATCATCGCTTCATGTCCACTTTCCATGCTAGCATGGCTTGGATTATTTGACTGAGGACTGGCAAACCAGATGGCTGCACCAGGCTCCAATCTGATCTGGCAGAGTTTCTACAAGTGCCAGTAAGGCAACGCAGGTAACGATCACGCTCAAATGGTGCTTTTCACATGCCACCGGCACGGGAGCCAGACAACTGCTCTGGCAATGATTACACTTGGATGGTGCTGTTAACGCTCCACTGGCACTGGTGCCAGTCATTAAATTTGGTTCAATTTCGATTTCACTTGCCCCAACAGGTCTTCACAAGCAGAGTTTAGTGTCCAGTGAAGGAAAGGTTGGCATGGGTGCCAGTCATCAAGTTTGGTTCAGTTTTGATTTCACTTGCTTCAACAGGTCTTCGCAAGCAGAGTTTAGTGTCCAAACAAGGAAAGGTATGCATAAGTGGGCTGGCAGAGGCCACGGGTTATGGTCTTACTTGCCTTGCTGGGTCTTCTCACGCACAGCATATTTCCAAAGGTCTCCGTCACAAGTCATTGCCTCAGTGATGCCTAATGTTCAAAGGTCATGCTTCACCACCTCATCCCAGGTCTTCCTGGGTCTACCTCTTCCACATATATGTATATGTATGTATATTCGTATAGATCTATGTATATACATATAGATCTAGAGACACATATAGCCATGCATACATATATATATATATACACACATATATACATAGATATACATATAAATCTATACATACATACACATCTGCCATGACTTCCACTTCACACGCCAGCTTAACTTAACTTGTCCTTTTTAAGTTGAAAAACACCTGTTCTTGTTGCGTGTATTTGTAATAGTGTAACGTTTTCTCCGTTTTCTCTCTCTTTTTTCTCTTTTTTTTTTGCTCCTTGTCGGCCACATTCACCTGCTTTCTTCCAAAAATTTAATGCCTTTAGCTTAGATTTTTGGGGCCTACCAATTTTGAACAGTCTCAGGTATAACAGGCCGAAAGTGTTGTGATAATTGGAAGCTTCACTGATGAATAGAAAGCCATGAATGTTCCGTCCTTGTATTGTCCATCTGTCTGTGTGTTTTCATTTTTGTCCGTATCATTCTAGTTCCGTTTTTGGGGTTTATATATATATATGTCTGTGTGTGTGCGTGCAGATGTATACAAGCATATATATATATATACACACACACACACACACACACACACATATAGGCACATAATAATGTGTGTGTATGCATGTATATATGTGAGGTAATAGTGAAAGTATTAACCTAAGCATTATCTCGCATTATAATAGAAATGTTTTCTTTCGCTTTTGACAATACTGAAATAGTGTAACGGATAAGAGATTGCTCTGGGCTCACATTAGGGAAGAAGTTGAAAATTTTTTAGGCCCATGTGTAAAATTTGAATGAAATTGGTTGGTAGTTCTTGAGTTTTAGTGATGCACACATGTAGACAAACATACTGACAGACAGACACATTCTCTGTTTTATATATATATCAATGTGTGTGTGTGTATGTGTATATATATATATAGTGGAGGCGCAATGGCCCAGTGGTTAGGGCAGCCGGACTCACAGTCATAGGATCGCGGTTTCGATTCCCAGACTGGGCGTTGTGAGTGTTTATTGAGCGAAAACACCTAAAGCTCCACAAGGCTCCGGCAGGGGATGGTGACAAACCCTGCTGTACTCTTTCACCGCAACTTTCTCTCACTCTTACTTCCTGCATTTTATCAGAGAATACATTTTAAGCATGATTTTAGTGATAAATAACGACTTAGTGAAACAACTTGTTCGGTCACTATTGGTCTTTTGTCCCTTATTTGAATTTGGTCCAAATAACTTACAACATATAATTTTAACCATATATTACCAGTATGATTTAGTAAATATACAAATGATTCCCCTTATTAAACAGATACATGCATTATTATTTTTTAATAAATTTGTAATAACTTATTTTTCATATGCAGTATATTAAAAAAAAAAAACTTCCCCTTAGTAATATCATTTTACCCAAAAATAATATATATATATATA
>NC_069004.1:16627341-16648741 GCF_001194135.2 Octopus bimaculoides
GGTTTTAACCCACAATACACTTTCATTATCAGTGTGTGTGTTGTCTCTTTGATGATGATAAATTTTAACTGGGAATCCTCCAAGTTTCAGTCCTTTCTTTTACAATATTTGTGTACCTCACATAATATTATTTACTTTCACTCCAACCCACCTTCATCCTTTACTTTCAGACACACATACATGCACATATTATTAACATACATATATCTTTGTAAATAGTAATGTTTCAAGTATGTGAAATAAGATCATTATGATTACATTTATTATTAGAGCTACACACAGTATCCACTACAATTCCCCAAACTTAATCTGTAGAGAATAATTATAACTAATATTATATGTATGTAATATTCTTTTTTTACTGTATTTTTTTTTTTTAACTACAATCAAGCTGGGACATGACAACCTTGAAGGGTTAGTCAATTAAATCAACACCAGCACTTATTTTTTTTTCTTAACTCTGGTAGTTATTTCATCAGTTTCTATTTTGTTGGACTGCTAAGCCATGAGAATGTAAAGACAATATGGAGAGAGACAAACACACACAATGAGCATCCACACAGTTTTCATATGTTATATGTACCCATGTGGTAAGCATGAAAATCCACCATCATGGCAACTTTGACAATAAACTATTCAGTTCAGTCTTCCAATTATTAAAACATACCTCAGTGAAAAGGTACTTCATTAAGCTATTTTATTGTGATGTTTAAACCTGTGGTGATTGGAATTGATATTTTATAATAGACATTTTTGTGGTCAAATCTTTTTTATTTTTATTTTAGTGTCACAGTGATTGGGTCCTAAACACATAGTGAAACTAATCACCTTGCATAAATTCTTTTGATTGACACTATGGATATTGTGGGTGTATTTAATGAAATAACACAATACCTTTTATACATATCACCATTATCACATTTGCCATTGTCAGCTACTGACATTCAATTTTAGATGATATTCTGTTTTTATCAAATTTAAAGATGTGTGTGATGGTGTGTTCAAACACTATAACCACTGTTCTTTTCTCCCTGTGCTAAACCCTGCTTCTGTACAGTTTATAGTTTACATTTTTGTCATGCCCCAGATAACCAAAATTGAGCTTCTTATTTCATTACATTCACACACGCATACTCGCACATGCACACATACACTGGGTGGACAGGCTAAATTTGATAGTTTGCATGAAAGGAAAACAAAACAATATCCCATCCAAAAATAAATTTGTTTTTAAAAAATCAAAAAATATCAACTAGGTAATGACTGGGAAATAACAGTTTATTCAAAGTAGCTGCCAACAGCTTCCACCATGACCTCAAAATGGCTCTGGAGCCTGGCACATGCATTCCTCACTGTCCCTGGGAAGACCTTGCACAAGCAGAGCAACTGATGTCTTTCTCAATTCTGCCCCACACAAAGTAATCCATGGAATTACAATCAGGGGGATTGGGAGGCCAGAAATTGGAGCTGATGAAATCATAGAAATTCTCTGACAAATCTTCTAACACTTTCCTGAGGTATGGCAAGGAACCAAGTCCTGCTGCCATACATATGGCCTTCCAGAAGCAACCCTCTCCAGCAGTCTCCAGCAGTTTCACATAGTCATCTGAATTGAGCCTAAGGCCCTCTTCTAAGATGTACAGCAGCATGACATCACCCTCACTGGAGACACACCCAAAGATCATCACAGTTGGAGGGAATTTAGTTTTCATGATACATGGGGCGTGTCTATGTCATTTCTTACAGCCTTTACAGAGTGTTGAGCAGCAGTTACATTGCCCTTTTGATACCCAGCAGGAATCATCGTGATACAGGAACGCTTTTCCAATGAACTTGTTAAAAAATATATATTACTAACAGAAGCAGTATTAATACCGAGAGGTAATATTTATCCCCACTTAAACATGAATGTTCTGTTAGAACCAACTGTACTGCAGCAGATACCACCTCGTAGTTAGATGCATTTTTTAAGAGCAACCACTTTACAGTGTGTACTAGGGTGCATATATATTTTCATGGTACCACCTCTACAGAAGTTGCCTTGTCAGCAAGACCAAAGAGCCCTTTCAGGCCCCATGTTGTTACTGCTTGAATCAATTTTCACTCACTTAACTGTGTATGTTTGTGTGTATATATAAAGTATTGGGTCATCCCATAAATAATGGGGGTTTTTCTATACTTTTATTTTTCCAAATTAAGATAAACAAAATTCTTTTTTAATCTAAAATTTACTCTCCTTCATTTTCTACAATGCTCTTCCATCTATCTGGTAGACTTGCAAGGCCCCTCTTCCAAAATTCACTTGTCCGTGATGAAAAATGCTCCTCCAATACTGTTCTGACCTCACCTACAGACTTCATATTTTTTCCATCCAAATCATTTTGAAGACTGCGGAGAAAATGATAATAAGATGGGGCAATGTCTGGTGAATATGGTGGGTGGGGCATCATTTCCCATTCAAACTGTTCCAGCCTTTGAAGTGTCATCCTGGCTTTACGTGGCCAAGCATTATGCTGATGAAAGAACACCTTTCGTCTTGAAATCAAAGATGGTCCTTTTTCTTCTAGCACTGAGTTACGCTGCTCAAGCTGCTTGCAGTAGATCTCCTTTGTTATTGTTTGGTTTGGGTTTAAAAGTTCAAAGTGGACTAAACCTTTCATAGTCCACCAAACAGATAACAACACCTTACGTGGGAGAAGACCTTCTTTAACTTGGGGTGCCAGTGTTTCTCCTTTCCCTACCCACTGTCTTCAGGAGCTTGAAATTTTTATAGAGAACCCGTTTCTTGTCACCAGTCACTATTTGGTCCAAAAATGATTCATTCATGAGATGTGACAGCAAAGAAGAGCTCACATTCACTCTCTGCACGTGATTAGACCCGAAAAGTTTGTGAGGAACCCATTGACCCAGTTTGCTGACTTTTCCAATGGCACACAGGTGTTGATGAATGACTGACCAAATCCAAGCTTCTCTGCTAGTTCCTCAACTGTTAAGATTGGATATTGTTCCACCAGGGTTTGCAGGACATCCTCATCGAGCTCTGCAGATCTTCCATGATGAGCTCACCTTCTAGGCTGTAGTTTCCAGCTCAGAATTGACACTGGCTTATGCTTATTATCCGATCCCCATATACTGCATTAATATTCTTCGCACTTTCTGTTACATTGTTGCCTTTATTGAACTCAGAAAGCAATATACACCGAGTATGCTCCATTATAGCTTTGAGAAAATAATTGTTAAAATTGAACTGCACTCTTCAAAACTTGCCCTAAGAATAAGTACAAGGTAAAATTACTACCTGCTTTTATAGTAAGTTGATGCAGGTAGTTTATCCCATCCCCCTCCAACTTTTAGCTCATGCAATTGAAAAAAAAACATTTATAGGATGACCCTATATATATTGTCTTGCTCCTTTTTAGTTTGGTTGGTTGGCTGATTATTGCCAAATGCTGGTGTTAAGTGTGTATAAAGGTTTATAAATTCCAGCCTTTTGTCTTTTATTCCCTAATGCAATGCTGTTGACATAGTCAGCATTTTAAGGATGATTACATGAAAAATCTACTTGAATGAACATATATATAATATAGTTGAAAAACTACTTTAGATATATTTATAATAAAGTTGATTGGTTGTAAAATGTTGAACCAAGCATTGTTAAATCTGGATATTCTTCCTCTCATACTAATTATTCCATCAGTTCTTCACTTCAGTTAACCACCATAGCATGAGGTCTACCGCTGCCATCACGAACACATCTGGGCTATCGGCAGTATTCTACATTACTCAATTTCATGTGTGTTAGACGATGTCCTGATGAAATAAAATTTTGTTTTCCTATTTCAGCGGAACCAAAACTTACCAGAGCCGATGTCACCTCGCTATGGCAGTATACAACGGCCACAACAGTCTGTGAGCCCTATGATTGGTCCTGTGTCTTCTCCCTCACAACTGTCCCCTCACTATACTCAGTCCACTCCAAACCAGTGGAATGCTCGTACATCACAGACCGCTGCAACTCTCCAGGGATCACTTGACCGAGGAATGCATCAGGTGAAAACCTTTATTCTTTCTAATTTGGGTCTTTTCTTAGAACTTTATAAGCTTAAAGACAACAGATGGCAGAGAATTCAATATAGCTAGTTAGGAATCAAGTGCTGTCATTTTAAGAGAATATCAACATCAGCCTTTTCATGTCCAATTTTCCCAAGTAAGCATAGGTTGGGAAAAAAACTTACTGAGGCAGAATTCTAGGGGTCATTGCTCTTCCTGTTGCCAACCCCGATCTGTTTTTCAAGTAATATTCCATTGGTATTCACAATACTGACAAAACTGCTAGGCTACTGAACATATTGTTTATAGGATATATAAATATAACACCACTGTAGCATTCTGTCAGTGAAGATGCATAGAAATAAACACAAGCACAAGTGTGTGTGTGTGTATCTGCAGGGTGGTTGGTGTTAGGGAGGGCATCCAGCCATAAAAACTGCCAAAACAGACACCAGAAGTATGGTACAGGCTTCTTTCTGGCCAGCTCCTGTCAAACCATCCAACCCATGCCAACATGTATATATAAAAACATCTAACTTTTCAGATTTGCTTGGCTCAAACAAAATTTGTTGGGACATTTTTTCAGCTAGATGCCTTTCTTGTCTCCAACCATCTAAGTGAGGTAATATTTCTCTTGACCCTTCACTTGTTTAACTGATATTTATTTACATCTAGCACACACTGCTAAGACAAGGGGACAAATATATATCTAAGTGAAGTTATATATATAATGCATGTGTACCGAGGATTTATTTGCATGTTATATGATAGACTTCTGTACAAATTTCCATCTACCAGTTTCACTTGCTCTAGGTTTTATGCAGTGGAATAGAACCTGAAATCACAGGGTTTACAAATAGAACTTCATTACCACATTTATCTCAGTGTTTCTTAAATCAATCAAAGAAGAAAATACCATTGCAAAGTAAAGAAATGAGTTTCATCAAAACAAAAAGAAATACCTTTGAAGCTCTGGGTTGTTTCCTAGAAATATAATACCTGGAAATGATTGAAAAATAAAGTGGACTGTTGTGTTCAGAAACAAAACTCATTTGTCTTCCTTTGTTTTACCATTACAGGGCAACACTCAGTTCTCGGCAGTTCAACGTCATAGGGCAATGTCAGGAAATTCATTGGCAAGCCCTATGCCTCAAGCTGGCAATCACTTTCATTTCCCACCCGATTCCCAGTTTCCTGGTTCACAGGGTCAGCTGTCAGTCTACAGCCCACAGTCACAACAACAACAGCAACAGCAACAACAACAACAACAGCAGCAGCAGCAACAGCAGCAACAACATCAACATCTATATGCTCAAAGCAGAATTATGCATCGGCAGCTTAGCCTCCCCCCAGGTACAGTGTAATTTCGATTCTTTCCTTTGTATTTCGCATGTTTTTAATCAGTACAACACATACTTTAAATTGCCAGGTGGCTGACCATGCTCAAATGTTGCCTGAGTTTTGTTAATAAAATTAATTCCGCTATTGTTGTTTGGAAGTTATTTAAATTGATTATAAATCATCATCATCATCATCGTTTAACGTCCGCTTTCCATGCTAGCATGGGTTGGACGATTTGACTGAGGACTGGTGAACCAGATGGCTGCACCAGGCGCCAATCTTGCTTTTGTATCTATCATAGCTTTAGATTTTGTACATACATTAGTGAACCACAATTGATATTGAATCTTGTTCTGAATTGACTCTGAATTTATACTGGAATCTACCTCTGATGTTGGAGTAATTCATTCTCTAGCTCCTCTCCTTATAAAATCAATAGGGGTAAGATAAATCATCATTATGTAGAATTTGAATCTCTCTTAGTTCCTAACTGGAATAGTTTTTCCACTGTAATGTTTTCTTGGTGTTTTTCAGGTCGAGGATCACCACGTATGCCCCACAGCCCTTTTGGAAACAGCCCTGATTCTATGTTATTATCCCCTCACCTATCACCCAATTCAGGGTTACGGCCAACGCAACAGGCCCCCAGCAGTCAAGTGAGCCCCACTTTTAATTCCAACTACCCTTCACCTCAGAGTTTGTCAGGAGCTGCACCGCCGCCGCCACCAGCATACACCCAGCCAACTCCCACACCGACCTCAATATCTACAGATGGTTTGTCAAGTTTTGAAATGCAACTGTTGGAACACACAAACTTACCGACAAATACTGACAGGTGAGCAAGTGCTACAACACTTCTACCTCCATCGATATTTCTCTGTTCATTCTATTTCTATCATAACTTCTGCCTACTATTTATTCGACCCATGTCCAAAAAACAAAACTTCAAAAAAAGAAGTATCTTTCTCTAAATTATTTAAAGAATTATAATCTAATTTTTCTTTTGATTACTTTAGTTTGAAGGCCACCACAAGTGCTGATTTAGGAACCACCATGCCTGGTGCTTCTTCAAAGTCCCAATATGTGAAGCAAGAGATCCGCAACTTTTGTAATGCCAGATCAGAGAAACAATCCCAACAGCAACAGTTGCAGCAGCAACAGCAACAACAACAGCAGCAGCAGCAACAACAACAACAACAACAACAGCAGCAGCAGCCGCCGCCACCACCACCTCCTGATCTATCACTTGCCACTCCCCGTCATTCACGAGCGCCTGATATTCCATCTCAAGCGCCAATGAGCACTGACCAACACACTCATGATAACGATCTCAATGATCTGTTACAGAGTAAGTTGTTTGTTTCTTGATGGTTCAGGAAGGTTGTTTGTATGGTTGGTATGTGTCTAAAATGTGCATGTAGTATAGGTATTTGTGAATATATGGTGAGCTTTGCTGAGACTTCAATTAGTTTTCCTGAAACCATGAATATATCAAACACTTAAAAATAATCCTTCAATATGCTGTCGTTCCATCTGTTCTGAGAACCCAACTTGCACTCTTTTCCCCTGCTCTGGTTGGCAGTAAGGAGCAATATGTTCTTTCATTGCAGTAGTTTCTGATTTCTGTAGCCAAGTTGAACTAGATGGACTTGGTATACAACAGTCTAAGAGAAAATCTAGTTCACAACTCAGCACAGATTTTACACCTGCTGTAATTATTTTGGTGTGTGTACTTAATTGGCAGAGTCTTTTTGGTTGGAGCAGATATCAGTATCCTTGATCTGTGTAAGGTCTTTAAACTTTAATATTTTGCATCTATGTGCAGGTAGAAGTTTGCATCTCTACTATCTGGTTTCAGGTTCTTCTACCATAGTCCCTGGATGCCTGACACCATATGAGTGAAATAGGTTGGTGGAAACTACAAAACCTGTCTTGAGAAAGTGTACATTTTGTTTCACATGAGAAAAGGCACTGAGCTGCAAATAGTGAAGTAAATTGTCACACCCTGTCAATAAATCATCTGCTAGCTCTGCACTTTTGAAGATATGTGGAATAAAAAAAAACCTATCCTTGAAAAATGGGTTAGAATTAGTCACAGGAAAGTTTATAGAACAATACCACAATAATATAAGTTCATATAACCCATGCTAGCATGAGAAAGATGGCATAAATCCAATGACCAATTGTGTGTGTGTCTTTAAATTCGTGTTTCTTCACATAAACAACAGAAATATCACCACTTCAGAGTAACATTTCTTTCTCTCATAAACAAAATATCTGGCATTGAAGTCAACATAAAATAAGTACCTTACTTGAGAAGCAAGTATTAGTATCAGAAAGGGCATTCAACCATAAATCCTATCCAGACAATGCCAGTATGGAGAAAGCAGACATAAAACAATAATGATAGTGAGTACATGTGTGGGTGTCTGATTTTGGAAATGCATTGTAGTTTTGTTAGCGTGTCAAAAGGCTACAATTTTATAAGGTTCAGAATTAATTGAACTGATCCCTCTGGTGTTTAACTAATTCCAAAGAAATAGAAAGCAGATTCAGTTGTCATAAGATTTAAATTCAAAATGTAAAGAAACAATACCACAGGATATTTAGGGGCCTAAATGTAGTGAGCACTGTGTTTAGTATCTTTTTTTGTATTAAATGAAAGTATTTTGGGGTGTTGTACCACCTCAGAGATTCTGTTGTTATAGGTTTATGATGGAACATTATATGATGCTAACATCTGATGTTGGTTGATATGCATTCTGGTAACTTGTTTGTTTATTGCTGTTTAGCGTATTGTGAGGAAGTCCTGATTCATTCAGTAGCATTCAGTAAACCTATTGCCAATGCTGTCACTACTAGTGCCACCACCACCTGTGGTAATTATAAAATTTACAACTTTAAGCCTTCATTCTTAATTACCTATATATATTCTTTCCTTCTCTATGATGCTTTAACTATATAACTGTTCTGCATTCCTAACTAAATATTCATGGATTTGTCTTATTGCAGTCATCAACAGTGAAATGCCCCAGACTAATGTATCACCAGCTCCCCAAACCTCAAAGCCATCCTATAACACACCAATAAAAGAGGAAGTTACTCCATCAAGCATTGTTAACCAAGACGCACGGCAGCTGTGTGCCCGGTTTAGAGCAACTGTTGGACGTGAGTTTCTTTTGACTATAACCAGACATTCATTTAGCAAACCTGCAATAGAAATAACTCAGTTTACTGTTAAAGAATTGAGAAGTCATTTCTACAATCTCATAAAACTTCTGCTAACTTCAGTACTTTGGTTAATTGTTCTAAAAGTATAATTTGCTACAATATAATATTGTCGTAATATCCATCCATCTTCTCTGCCCACTATTCCATGGAAGATCATGGGGTAGAGTCCTCAGGCACCCTCTCCATAGGCTCCTATCAGAGGTAACCATCATTACACTTTCTGGTTGGATTCCCACACATAACCAACTAAGACTAAGCTTATTATTCAACCATCTCCCTCTTGGTCTACCTCTACATCTCTCTTGGCTCAACTTGAAGAATCCCTCTTTCAGCCATTATTCAACATTCATGACCATAAGTGAAGATAGGCACAAAAACTGAATTGAAGATTGTAAATTTTTTTTCCCAACCTCTTCTTTTCTGAGGATTGAATGCTTAAAAAGGTGCATTATGTGCAAGCACTTGCAATTCTAACACCTAATTCAGTTGTTTGCCTCCCATCATTCATGAATATGGCCCCAAGATAATTCAATTTCTCCACTTACCTCAGTGATGTTTCTCTAGCATGCAGAATGCACTGGGAAGACTTTCTTCAGATGATCAATAATATAAATGATATAATTCACTGTAAAAAAAGAATGCTTTATTATACAAGTTTTAAGATAGACAAAAGAAAATGCAATACTGATTTCACAAGTGTTTACCAGGTTTGTTTTCTAAAGTTGTTAAGGCTGTAATATTCAAGTGATGTAGGAATATTAATGGAAAGACAAGAGGACTTGTATGTGGTCAATTTACCTGCTTAGAGTTAACAGCTAGTAAAACCCTACTGTCCTAAAAAATGAAAAAGAAGGATCTGTTGGATGGTCACTACTGAAATTTCTTTGATCATAAGTTTTTTTTCTTCCAATCAAACAACAATATGAAAAGTTTCGCATTATCATACACCTATCAATGGTAATAGTTATACAAGGAGCAGGGTTATCTATAAATAGTTTTGGTAGGATTGTGATGTTTATGTTGGGTGTTATTGTCAGTGGAAATAAACTGTAACTGTCTTTGCTTACATTTGGCTCATTGACAACTTACTGCAATTTGATGAGATTGTAATCCCATCCCTACTAACATTTTAATATTTCTGTTTTCAATTTTATTTTTGTTTTTCCTTTGTCTCTTATGATTATATTTTGTTTTGAATTAAAGTATCTTGTATAAATAAAATGGCTTCTGTTGAATGATAGAAGTGAGAAATGTAAAACCTGTCTAAACTAATAACGTTTTACTGTAACAAATTAAAATAGTAAAATCAGATGTTCGTTTCCATTATATATTTTACTAGCTGAATGACCCAGTGTTGCCCAGGTTACTGCTGTTCTCATTCAGATTACAAAACAATAAATATAAAGATATATTCTCGTAATTATTTCAAAATATCTATATTTTATTCAAAAATATCCAAATTGTAATGATAATAAAATTTAAAACTGAAAATCTATCAATGCTGAAGCACCTCAGGGTAAATAGTATCCATTGTGTAATTTTTTGTTGTTGTCCAAATGAATGAATTGTTGCTGCTTCCATAGAGTTGACCATGGGAGAAGCATGTAGTAGAGAGATCAAGTCCAACTACTCTGAGGGATTGTCCCTGAGATTTGTTAAGGGAAATACTCAAACTTAGTTTGACTGGAAACTGAAGCCTCTTAAATTCAAATGGACCATCTGTAGGTATGAGAGGAAGTTTTGGAATAAAGACATTTTCTCCTTTGCTACTACCTGTTATGATTGTTGCCAGTAAGGACATGGGGCTTCATGGAAGTAACAATTAAGCCAATTCCATTACACAGGTGAGATGGGTCATGATTCCTAAGCAACATAATGGGAGCACCCAGTTTTCGTGTCATGTTATGCGGTGGCATCCCAGTGGATTTAAGTGGGTTCAGAAATTCAGCAGGGTATTGAACAGCCTGATCTTGATCGACTGTTGTGTGAATTGTCATTGAAAAGTCATTTCTGATGTATCTTAACTTTTGAAGATGTTCGTGATTGAGTTTATCAACCATTTCATTAGTTGGAGCCAGTATAGCTCTTTCACATAGGCAGTTTACAACAGTGTAATTGGCATGAGTTTGGAAATACTTTATCCATAACATCCCTGAGAGAAAGTATTATTTGATTGCATGTAATTTCGTGTAGACTCTAACATATAAAAATTATCACATACAGACACAGAGAAACATATGTTCACACACACCTCAGGTGTATCTCTGTCCCTCTGTGTGTGTCTCTCTCTCTCTCTTTAGATGTGTGTGTCGTCATGAAAATGTATATATATTCACACACACACACACACCCTCACATACTGTCAGACACATATACTTCTCAGTCATCAGCCTAAAGTACATAATGAACGTGCAAACACACTCATATAGAAAATGTGACATTGTTGTGGTATAAAATGTTGTTTACAATAGTTGACTTGTAGAAAGATTATAATGTTAAAGTTTTGTAATGCAAATATATAAATGAAAATAAAGTTTATTTGGTAGCTGAAAGATTACAGAATCTTTTGATACACCATATGTCAAAATCAGCAACTAAGTTTTCGAATGCATAAGCAACACACACACAAACTCTGCTTTATATATATATATATATATATATATATATATACATAGATAGGAACATGCGCACACACACACACTGCTTTATATATATTGATAATAAACCCTAACTACTCATTGGTTTTCTCCCTGTTATGAGGGGTTAACTGTAAGGAGGTAGAAGTACAATTAATTGAGTTCATTTATCTTTCTAGAATGTTAGTCAACAGTGTTAACATTGATATTAAAATGTTTTGTGGAGCAAATATTGAAATTATAATTCTTTGACATTTAGACACCTCAACAATAATATAATTTAATACAGTAACCTGAAGGTCACTAAAGGTGAGATATTTTGTTAAATGTGTGTTTAACTTTCTAGCATTCTAAATCAGCTAGATGTTGCCCACATATTCTATTTACCTGTTTTATGTTCAAAGCAGCTAGAATTGTCCTTTCACAAAGAAGTTTTACAGTTATTTCTATTTCCTTATGTGACTTTCAGTTGAATTTCATTTCAATTTCAGCCAATGGTGACAGTAGTAAAGCTGATGCACTATTCCGAGCTCAGTTGCTGAGTGGAACTAACAACAATCGAGGAGGCAGCCAGTCTCCAGTTAAAGGTGTTCTACCCCAATCTCCAAATATGAGTGGTAATATTGTCAATGTTATACAAGGTGAACATAGGGTGAGTGGAGTTTCACATATCAATAGCTGTTGGGTGCTTGTAGATTTCTCAACAGTATTGTTAGTAACATATTAAATTTCTTTTTACGTATTTAATTTCTATTTACCGCATTTTTATAAATAAAACGTATTTTGATATTATATCTATACTATAGTTCAGTCATTATCAGTTATTCCTGGTCAACTATCTAGGACCAAACTGTATTATTACAACTGGGGTTGCCTAAGAATATCCTGCTGCACACACAACATTTGAACTAAATTAAAATATAGCACAGATTCATTGTTTAAGTTGAACCTATGAAAGAATGGCTAGAAAACGAGAACTGCACCAATAACATCATACGCAATTACAGCAGATGTAATAAAGAAGAAACTGGGTCATCTTTTAAACCTCAAAATAGAAAATAAAGCTTTAATAGAGAAACATCTAAGTTTGGAATGAAATATCCATTGCACAGTATCTTAAGCAGTGTCTTCTACTCTAGGTCCAGACTGATTAGTGACTTGTGAGAGAATTTCATAGGTGGAAACTGAGTAGACCCGATTGCATGTAGGTGAGAGGGTGTTTATGTTTTTGTACAGCAAATAGAGACTAGAGGAATAAGTATTGAGGTTAATTTGATCAACTAAAGCTTTCAAGGTGGTGTCACAGCATGTCCACAGTCCAATAGTAGAAACAATAATGAAAAATATAAAAATGATACAGATTGCTGGAAAACCACTGTGCCTAACTAAATATGACTGCTTTTATTGGAAAATAAATTAAAATAACATAAAAATATATCAATGAATACATGTGTGTTAATGGACAAGTGTTAATATCCTTATATTTAGAAATATAGATTCAAAGTTCAAATTGAATCAAGTACTATATACACATCCAGGAATAAAACACCTGATAATCAGAGAGGAAAACAATGAAAATGTAAACATTAGAATGTTTTTCATTTCGACAACAGCGTTATTTTTTTAAAATAAATCTGGTAGGTATCTTTAGTGTTTTGCTTTGTGTTGCTGTATAATAAACGTTGCACATTCCATTCCGTAGTGTTTGATGGTATAGAAAGCAGGCTGACAATACTGAGGCAGGGAGTGTTCCTGCAGAGTAAGTCTCAGTAGCAGGGTACAATGTTTATATTAAGAATGTACAGCATGTATTCCTTATTGAAAGATAATTGACTGTGATGATACAGTAGTAATAGTAGTTACAAGGGGTTAGCTGTAAGGATGTGGGGGCACAATTAATTGAGTTCATTCATTTTTCTAGAACGTTAGTCAGTATTAGCAGGATTTGAATTCAGAGCATCATGATAAATGGCAGGCTCTCATTGATTTTGGTGTATCAGCATCCAGTTGTTTGACCAACTGGACAACCTAGTTATTGAATTTGTGTGAAAAATGGTTGAATATTCCAAAGTTAGTTTCCCATACAATCAGTGTGACAATGTTGCATTGTAGAATTATAAGTAGAGTTCCTTCAACAGGATTCTATATAGTTTCTGTCCATATTAATTTATTCACAGGGCTATGATAAATGCACTTACCCAGCATGCTACAAGGCAAACTTCTTAACCACTCAATCTTGCATCCATAGCATCTATTTAAGGTGCTATAAAGCAAATAGTGTACATTTCGTATATAAACCCAATGCTTCTAGTGTAGTTTAAGAGATGGAATAAGTGGGATTCTGTATGTTTTGTCTTGAGTAATTATTCCTTACCTTGTTTCCTTATTACTTGCAGCCATGTGAAGATAGAAAAGCAGATTCAAAAGGAGGAGGAGGAAGTCTTCTGGAGCAGTTACTGTCAGATAAATGTTAACACAAATCAAATGTTTATATTAAAAGGAAAAAAATTATTCAAAAAAAATACCGAAAAAGACCAAAAATTGAGGCCAGTGATTGTTAATGAACTAGTCTTTGCATTTCCTGCCTAGTGATTGTTGTCTGGACAACCCTGGGAGTTTGTCAGGCTGAAGAGAGATCTATTGACACCAGCTCTCCGCAGATGTCAGTTGCTCTAATAGTGATGTTAAAGCCAGCTCACTCCAACCACTCTCTCAAGAATGTGATGGGTTAAGTTTAGCCCTATCTTAACTTGCCGACCAGAACGGTGAGACCAATGACACTGCCAACAGCAGCAAAGCTTTCCTGAACACAGCCAAGTTGATAGACTTGCTTCAGTCTAATGACAACTTGAGAAAGCTTAAGACAGAAGAAATAAATATTAATAAGAAATATTGATAATAATATTAATAATAATTATAATAATATATTAATAATAATAATAATATAAATAAAAAACAAAAAAATTGTTTATCCTTTTTCTGTTGAAACATTGAAAAAAAAATTCAAACACACCGCCATGTCGGATGATCACTTCACAATTTCAAATAAAAATTTTTAAAATATATAAATAAAATATGAAAGAATGAAAAAGAAAAAACTGGGGGTAAGTAAACCGATTGAGGCTGTGTACAGGGGGTTTGTTGGTTGTTGTATTGCAAAGTGCCTGCAGCTCAAGTCTACTCAGTGCCACTGCCCTCACCTTTTTATTATTTTGAGAATATGTAACCATGACAGTTTTCTCTCTGCCCCTCTCTTTCTCTACTCCTCTTTCTTCTTCTTCTTCAACCATAAATCTGTTACAATTTCTCATTGGAGAACAAAAACCTAACAAAGGTCTTCATACATGTACACACACATACACACATGTATATATGAATAAGACAGACAAATGAAGATTCCATAGTGGGGGGAGGAAGTGTGCACTGCCAGAAGGAAACAAAAATAGGTGTGTGTCTATCTATCTATCTATCTATCATATATATATATATATATATATATATATATATATATATATATATATATATATATATAGATACATACATTCACACATACATATATACACACACATACATATACAGATTCTGAGGACTCTGCAGCTTCTCTCGGGTTTAATGCCATCAACACTTGTTTGGCAGAGATCAGTTTTTGTTTGTTAATGCGCCCCAACCCACTCACTCTCTTAAACCGCCACCCCCCTCTCTCTTTTGACCTCTACCCTCCACCCCAATGTTTTAAGTGATGTAAAATGTACAGAAAGTAACAAAAACTGTGACACTGCATTGATAATGAAAGTTAATTGTTAAAATAAATCTGTTTCACTGATCATGCCTGATTATACAACAAAATTTCTATTAATCTGTTGTATAAAATTTCCATGTATGTAAGTAAATGTGTGAGTGTATTTGTGTGTGTGTATGTATGTGTGTGTTATATGTTTTTTATATATACATATAAATACACACACACACACACACACACACACACCTGTTTTATTTGTTATATACTCACACTCACTAGTTAATATTCTTTAACCTGTTAAGGCACATTGTAAGGGAACATCTAGTTTCCTTGCTGCCTTCTCCACTGACCCATGGGAGGATCTGAGCTCAGTACTGCAGACTAACAAAACACTTTACATAGTGCTTCTGTTAGTCATCTTAGCAGTGCACTTGCCTCCACATGGAACTCATGAGTAGTCAGTTCAGTGTCACTTTGTCAAGTATACAGTTTTTCACTATTGACAGGATACGTTCATCTACCTGCCATTCATTAAGTATAGTAGATTAACGAGTTGTCATGGTAAGCATGTATACAAATATACAGAGATGTGAATGTGTTTGTTGTAATATATATATATGTGTGTGTGCGTGTGTGTGTGTTTTAGAGTACAGATTGCTATGGTGTAACATCACTCAGTGTATGAATGGAAATGTGTGGGGCGGGGGTAACAACAATAATTATGATTCCAGCTGCCCTGGTAATAATATTCACGTTTTTGTTGTTATGTTTAATTTTCCTTTATTTTACTTCATTTTTTTTTATGTCTCTTTAAACAATGGGAAAAGACTTTAACAACGAATTTTATTGATAAGACTCCCTCATAATGATGGTTCCCCCCCCTCTCTCTCTCTCTAACTTCCCCTTTTATCTGAAATATATTTATTGCCAAGACACACCACAACTCACATACAAACACACACACACACAGACACACACACACATGCCATGTACAGAATTGGTTCATAAGTTAAACACAGACAGATATATAAACTGCAGTTTGACTACATATATTTGTACAGAAAGTATTTAGCACAGTTATACTAAATTTTTATCAGGTCTCCTCCCCCCCCACACATACATACACATACAAACACTTCTCTATCTCTTTCTCTCCTTCTCTCCCTCTCTCTTAAATGTTCTATTAATCTTATTTCACCATGTTTCCTAATATCAAGATTTTTCAACAAAAGGAGAAAAAGAAATTAAAAATACTGAATTCACATTTTATGGAATTTTATCTGCAATTCTCGAATATTAAAAGAAAATTTTTTCAAAAACAAAAAAGGAAAACTCCTCCAGCCCCCTCCCCACAACAAACTAAACTTGAGCCCTATGTTCAGAAGACTCGATTTATATGTTGAAAAATCCTTCAAAAAATATATTTTGGAATTGTTCATGTACATACTAATGTTGCCTTTTTGTCTTAAAAGTGTCTATTTCTTGTGATTGTATAGTTTTGTCTTACTCCCAGCACCCTAACCAACTCCCACTCAGCAGTTGGCTGGGGGTGGTGGAGAGAGAAGAAAGCTCTCCCAAGCTTGTTATCAAAGTGATCATTATAATAATTATGTAAAAAAAAAATTGTTTTTTTTCTTCTTTCTTTTCTATCTTTTTGTGCAATTTTTCTTCTCATTGGTCTTCTTTCCCATAACAATGCTGGTAACTTCTTTATCTGACACATCAACTCACAACTCTGCAAGAAAACAACTGGAGATTTATTTTGTTTCTCATCCATTTTTGAATCAATAGAATGTTCCTGAAAGATTTATTGGTGTAACACTGGAGTTTATTATTGAAAAATGAAATCAGACAAAGAAATCTAACTGAATTTAAAAGTGAAAAATAGCTTCAGCTTTGAGATATTCTGCTACATATATTGATTCTACTTTATTATCTGGATAGTTCACAGTTGAGCAAAGATCTTCATCGGTTTTGTTAATTCGTGACAATTCAGGCAAATAACATCTTTCTCTCTCCCTGAAATCTCAACACATTCTACTAGTTCACTATTTTAATTACCATTTCCTCTTTTTCACATTAACTCATTTACTCTCAGACACACTCCAGTCTCTGGCCCATGGGTATGTGTGCTCCCCCCACCCTGCTACTGAACTGGCTGATCTCACTGCATCCACTCAGGCACTCCCAACTCGTTTGTCTCTCTTCATCTCCAAAACTTGACCTTCTGAGTTTGGAAAATAAAGGTATCAGTCTCTCTGGTGTTGGAGAGCCTGGAAAGACCATGGGCCTCTTCTTCAAGACCAACTGGAAATTTTCTTAACTCTCTTTGTTTCTTGCATTTTGTCTAACCCACTCTACTCTTTTCTTTCAATCAGTTTAGGTTTTGCAAAGGTAAAAGTCATTTCAGTGTCATTCATCTTCCTTTGCTTAACTTCCCAGACCACCCAGACTCCAGTTGCCTTATCACCATACCATGGACCAACCAAAACAGATGTAACATGTTTACAAACGTTTGCTTATTCTCAATCATTCAGCTGCAGCTCACCTTTCAAGAGACTAATCAAATTCAAAACAAACTGACACATCCACTTTGGTTCCTAGCAACCAGTCAGAATACTAAAAATTATTATCACCTAACAGTTGGGGCAGAAGGTGATCATTTTCTCCCCATGTCTTTTAGTCCTTGTTCAAGGTACTTTCATCAACTCCACCTTCTCTAAAAAAAATATTTGGTTAAAAGTAGAAATAAATCTCAGTATATTATGGCAGCTTACATTTGGACTTTCATCTTTCTGTAGGCATTGAACGCTAGTTACGACAAGGTAACCATCATTTTTACATCTGCTGTTTCCATGTTGGTATGCATTGGAGGAGACTTGTGGAGGCAGTATTCTTCAACTGGATACCTTTCCTGACACCAACCTTTGTTTTTCAAATAAGATACTTTATTTAATAACATCACAAACAGCCGCTTTTGGTTCTGTGAGGTATAAACTTATTTACCAAGAGCTGAAAACAGTGTCAGTGCAAAGATTCACATGCAGCAGCATCATTTAACGTCCGTTTTCCATGCTGGCATGGGTTAGACAGTTTGACGAGCTGGCAAGCCAGAGAGCTGCACCAAGTTCCATCGTCTGGTTTCTCCAACTGGATCTCCCTAACACCAACCACTTTACAGAGTGTAATACTGGGTGCTTATTATGTGGCACACACTGGCGGAGTTGCCTAGTAACAACTGGGCAAAAGAGTGGGACTGGGAAGTGGCTTAGTGCCAGGTGAGAGAGGGTTATTATATAGAGGGATAGATTGGTGTCTTACTGTAAGGATACTTGGCTTTTCCAGTAGGAAAAGAGAGAGAAATAGGTCTTTGAGATGTAGTAGGAGGGAGTATAAGTTGTACAGAAGGAGAAGAGGTGACTATAAAAAATGATGGTGAGAGAAATTGGAATGGCTGGTGGAGGAGGGAGACCTACAGTGGATAGTGATCTGAGGTGGGAGGAGTTTTGACAGAAGACAGATTGTGTGTGTAAGAGTGGGGGTTATAGCCTGCCACTATTTTATTTAACTTTACATGTGTTTTCAAGCACAGCAAATAAGTCTCAGTCCCTTGTCATTTCCCCTGTGAGGCTCAACATCTGAGGATTGTTTCTCACAACTTCCCAAGTCTTCCTGAATCTACTTCCCTCCACAATTATCACTTCCTTATGCAGCTGTCCTCATCCATATGCATCACATGACTATACCAGTGAAGTTCTCTCATGTACACTACATCTGATGCCCCATATACCCAATTTTTCTTTTAAAACATGCTCTATTATACATGCACATCCATTCTCAATCATTCAGCTGCAGCTCACCTTTCAAGAGACTAATCAAATACGAAACAAACTGAGACATCCACTTTGGTTCCTAGCAACCATTCAGAATACTGACACATCCTTCATTTCTTTCAAACTTTTGCATGTCCTCAGTAATCATAGCCCATATTTCACTGCTATATAGCATAGCTGTCCAAACACAGGCAAGGTTTTTTCTTTTCTTTTTTTTTTCTTTTTTTTTAACCAACATGTAGCTTTCTGAACTTTGCCTAGCATGTTCTTATTCCAGCAACTATGCTTTCAGAGCATTCTCTTCCACTGCTAACTTGGTCACCTAGGTAACGAAAGCTATCTACTATTTCTAAGGATCCTCCACAGACATTTGAGGAAGTCTATTTCCTATACATTCTTAGTGTTTATTGTACCTGCACACCTTCCACACACAAAGATTACTTTCTCTGTTAACCTTCCCATGATACCACTGTACTGCTTATGTGTCCATAGCTTACACTGGCTACACCATATAGAATTTCTACCTACATCTTTTTCTCAATATCAGGCTGGGTTATCTGCCTGAAGGGATTAGTAATTTGTCTGTTTTCCTGTTTATTAGGCGTTTGGTCTTTGCTAAATTAACTCTAAGGCCCTTTGATTCCAGATCTTCCACAGCCTTTTTTCCATCAGTTTTCACATGCTGAAACTGACAAACTATGAGGTATATTCTTTACCACAGATGTACTACATAGACATGAAACAACATTCACTTACACACATTTGTACATAAATATGTGTGTGTATAGAGACAGCCAGACATACATAACACAAGAAGCATCAGTACAGTTTCTATTATCATTTTACATCTACCTTTAGTGTCTTAGTATTGCATGGTTTCTACTGCTAGCTGCCTCTTCTAGTACCAAGTACTAAAGAGAAACTCCCTCCCCTATGGTAGCTTTTTGTGGGTGTGTATGTATGTATATATATATATATATATACACACACACACACACTCACACACACACACACACACACACACACACACACACACACACTCTCTCTCTCTATGGTTTAATGGCTCTACTAATCCACCATATTGATGATTAATAATTTCTAAGCGAGTCATAAGACTAGAAATTTGGTGAGGAATGAAGCAGTGAATTATATTGATCCCAGTACTTGACTGGTACTTTGTTTTAGTAGTCTGAGGATGAAAGACGAAGTTGAACTCAGAATATACGTTTGGATGAAATGCTGGTAAGCATTTTGCCTGGTGTGCTAATGATTCTGCCAGCTCACCACTTGTACTCAGTATTTTAAGTAATACATATAGCTGTGATTTCATTCATTGTCACAGAAGTGGTAGAGTGATTGAACCAATTCTAATACATGAATGGTACATATAACTGGATGTCAGGAAGCATTATTCTTCAACTGAACTTACAGTGTTCTACATAGGCTTAATGTAATCCTCAGATGGAATCAAGAGTGATATATAGTGTATGACAAAGCTGAACTTTTCAATTACAGCTACAATCCATCCAATGACCTACACATTTTCTCTTTGTCCAATTTCACTCAGAAAGCTTGAGTCAACCTGACCCTATAATTGCTCAAGCTACCCTACTATGTTTGTGAAGCAGTCTCAACCATTTGTCCATACTACACCTACATAACTAGGTGTGACTAGTGTAGTGGATTTACAAGATAGCTAGAACAGGAAACAAATGCTTTGGTGTTTCTCCCACCTCTTTCCAATCTGCATTCAGATCACATTGTATTCAACTTGGCCTTTTATCCTTCTAGGATCAACACAATTAAGTACCAGTCAAATACTGAAATCAGTAATTAAACTGAAATTAGTTTTGTGACTGTTAGACATTGTTATCAACCATGAAAGAATGAACGGAAAAATCTCCAGTAAAATTTAAACTTGAAACTAAGGCATTAAATTACATGTCACATATCTTTGATATTCTGCTGATTTAGTTATCTTCACCACAGTTTTTATAGTTTAAACAGACAAAGTGCTACTAAATTGTTTGTGTCAACCTACCTGAGACGACATTTCATTTTGTGATATAGAATGAGACCAGCTGGTCCAAAAAGCTTGTATTTAGAAATTTAACCATCATAATATATGTAAGGATATTTATGTTTCAGATCACAAAAAATATAAGTCGAAGCAGTTTGTTAGCCTTTTGTGGTTTTATAATTATTTATATATTTCCGCTTGTGAAGACCTGTTGAGGCAAGTGAAATCGAACTAATTTAGACGGCTAGCACCCATGCCAACGTTGTCTCCTTCATTGGACACAGAAACTCGGCTTGTGAAGACCTGTTGAGGCAAGCGAAATCGTGATGGCACGTGTAAAGACATTTGAGTGAGATCGTTGCCAGTGCCACTGGACTGGCTCCTGTGCAGGTGGCATGTAAAAGACACAATTTCGAGCATGGCCGTTGCCAGTACCGCCTGGCTGGCCTTCATGCCGGTGGCACATAAAAGCACCCACTACACTCTCGGAGTGGTTGGCATCCAGCTGTAGAAACTCTGCCAAATCGGATTGGAGCCTGGTGTAGCCACC
>NC_069004.1:16648751-16662198 GCF_001194135.2 Octopus bimaculoides
ATCCAGCTGTAGAAACTCTGCCAAATCGGATTGGAGCCTGGTGTAGCCACCTGGTTCACCAGTCCTCGGTCATATCGTCCAACCCATGCTAGCATGGAAAGCGGACGTTAAACGATGATGATGATGACAGCTTGATAATGAAAAATCTGTTACTAAATATATCCAAATTCTTTAAAAATATAGTTGCAAAAGGGTTAAACTATTGTAACAAGAACATTGGTGTGGGTGCTGATACCATGTGAAAAGCACCTAGTACTCTGTGAAGTGGTTAGTGTTAGGGAGGGCATCCAGCTATTGAAACCAGCCAAAACATAATGGAACCTGGTGCAATCCCTGGCCTTTCCAGTTACTGTCAAGCCATCCAACCCATGCCAGCATGGAAAATGAATTATAGATGTTGTCTTCCCTTTACCATTCATTTTTTTTTTTTGTAGTTGCATGATTAGCAGTTAAAAAACAATGGTGTCCAACTGTAAAAAAAAAAAATCCTTGTATGTTAAAGTTTACCACCTCATTTTCATTGCTCTTCTCTCATTGTATGAATGTATCTGTGTTGGCACAGCATTTGGCAATTTATTGCAGTTCTTTGTCATTTCCTTCAGGTTCATTCCTGTAACAGCACAGTATCCCTTACTCACCATGACTGATCCTAACTTTAAAATGTATATTAACTGTACAACTCCTGCCAGAAAAACATCGGCGAGCATCCTAACATCTTAAAGAGACTGGCAGCTACTGGTGGATCTTTAGCATCAACTGAAGTTCCTTGGCCACATTGTGGTCTCCACCCAGCAACCAGATATTGTCCTCGTGTCTAAGTCCACCAAGCAAGTGGTGCTGCTGGGGCTGACTGTCCCTTGGGAATATTGCCTGGAAGAAGCTTTTGAGAGAAAGCTCTCCAACTACGTAATCTGGTTGTAGAGTGAGATGTCTCCCAGTGGAGGTTGGATGTAGGGGTTTCGCAGCCCATTCCCTGACCAGAGCCTTCAGCAGTTTGGTCATTGAGGGAGTGAGGAGGAGGTCATCTGCAGTACCACTGATGCGACAGAGAGGGCTTCAAGATGGCTGTGGATTAAAAGAGGATAGCCATGGGGTAGCTAGTAGGCCATCTGGACACAAGCTGGGGTCTGATCAGCCCCAGCTGGGTCATCTAGAGGAGGGTGTATGATGTTGAAACACTTGATGACACCAGGCACATCACTGACGATGTGTCCAGATGCATCAGTCATTGATGTATGCACACAATTTCAAAGCACATTCAACAGAATTTATTCTTTTGCTGGATTGTCATTCTAACCTGACCATGCTGGAGCACCATATACAAAGGTCTTTATTCAAGACTATCAACCGCTGTACTTACTACAGTCTAATACTTATTTCATTTAGTTGACTTTATTGAGTGGCTAAGTTGCATTTTTTAGCTTAGCAGGAATGCACCAGTACAGATACAGTATTTATATATATATACACATTACATAAATCTTGATTGACCAGAAGCAACAATTTACAGGATTCAGTACAAGTGGATCTTTTAATGCATTATAACTGAAAGAAGTAAAAAAGGTGCATGGCTTAATAGTTAAGGTGTTCGGATCACTATAGTAAGATTATGAGTTTAATTCCTGGTGGTGGTGTATGTCCTTGAGCAAGACACTTTATTTCATGTTTCTCCAGTCCACTCAGCTGGCAAAAATTAGCTGTACATGTAGTTCAAAGGACCCACCTTGTCACACTGAATCTCCCTGAAAATTACATTAAGGGCACACGTCTGGAATGCTCAGCCACTTGCATTTTAACTTCATAAGCAGGATGTTTCCTTGGTCAGATCAACTGGAACACTCATAACCAACAGAACACCAGTTATAACTGGAAGGAACCTATTTCCAGTACTTGGTGTTTCTAGTAATACATCAGATGGTAGTTCCAGCCAGCTTTTCTTTTGAAATATATGGCTGCTTCACATTCTTATGGGAATATTTAAACATCTTAAAACTTCTTAAGTGTGAAGTCATTCTAATAACTTTCCTCATAAAATTGCATCATTGTTTTAAGGTAATAGTTTTAATATTTTTAAAGTCAATGAATGTGTGTGCACTTGTGTAGATGTATGTATACATATACAGTTATATGCTTATATTCCTTATGCGCCCTTTTAAAGCCTGGTCAGGCTCACGGGGCCCGGTTTCCCGGTTTCTATGGCGTATGTGTCCCCCCCCCCCCCAGCTGGACAGGATGCCAGTCCATCGCAGTGTTACTCAAGAATTAGAAAGAAAGAGTGAGAGAAAGTTGGGGCAAAAGAGTACAACAGGGGTCGCCACCAAACCCTACTGGAGCCTCGTGGAACTTTAGGTGTTTTTGCTCAATAAACACAACGCCTGGTCTGGGAATCGAAACCGTGATCCTCCGACCATGAGTCCACTGCCCTAACCACTGGGCCATTGCGCCTTCACATATGCTTATATATGCACACATTAAAAATTTCAAAACCATTTTTTTCAGCACCAGGACAGAATTCATGGAGGTTGATATTTAGATAAAAAGATAGTGCCATGTATGCACAGTGCTAACAGTTCCATTCTTTTGTTCAAATTTTTGCTCCAAGGTTACCCCACATTTTTGATTTGAAGCTACCGGTCCTGTATTATTTAATTGGGTAATTTCAAATTTATATATGAAGACATCTCACACAAGAACCATATAATTTTGAACACAGTTGTAGTGCATCTTCTATCAGGTCTGACAAATTGTTTGTACTTATAAACACAACTTTTAAATGTTCGTTCTGTTGCCCCATTATATATTTTAGGTTCATTTTTGTTGTTTGTTTCTACCTTGGTGCTGTATGCTATCAACTTTGCCTGACTGTTAAGGAGAGAAGGAAGCAGAATTTGATAATTAGTTCTGTTAAGCTTGACCACTTGGCTTATCAGCATATCTCTTACTGTGTTGTTTTCTATTAATGAAGTAGCTGGATGCCGTACTGTGACAACAATGTATCTCAATGGTATCACAGATATGTATATAGTCCCCAAAGTAACAGCCTTGACATCTGAGCATCAAAGAGTAAACTTTTCATTATTTCTGTCAAGGTGCCTCACAGTGAAATCTAGCACTGCATTGTGAAACAAACTTCTTAACCACACAGATATATCCATGGAATAGGAAAGGTTTTTAGTGATGGAAGTTAGACATGTGGAGGCACATGGCTTACTGGTGAGGGTATAGGACTCCTGATTGTAAGGTTGTGGTTTTGAATCCTGGACCAGGTGACACATTGTAGTCTTGAGCAAAAAACTTCATTTCACTTTGCTCCAGTCCACTCAACTGACAAGAGTAATCCTGCGATGGACCAATGTATATGCCATGAAACTGAGAAACCGGCCTTTATGAGTCAGTATGATTCAAGAAGGTAACTGAACTTTTAAGGTGGTGCTCCAGTGTGGCCACAGTCAAGTGACTGAAACAAGTGAAAGAGTGTAAACACAGAAAGAGGAAAGCTGAGTCTGAAAAAAAAACAACATAAAATGGCCCTGGGTGGAGCAATTTTCACCTTTCCTGCTTGCAACACTACAGAACAATCATTTGACTCAGAGAAGACAGTTACATTCACTATCTCTAAAACACAACCAGTATACATGGAAGACTGGCAGAATCAGTAGAGCATCAGACAAAATGCCCTGTGTTATTTATTCCTGCACCTTGCATCCTGAATTCAGATCTACTGAAGTCAACTTTTGTCTTTCATTCTTCCAGGATCAACGAATAAAGGTGATGCCATGTGGTATTTCTTCTGACTCTGTGTTCTCAGTTCAAATCCTGCTCTCGCCCACTTGTGTGACAAATTTAATCCATTGCCCTGTTTGCAACCCACCTGGTCCTTGAGTGCTTTTAGCAGAGTCCACTCTGTTGCGAGCATGCATTCAGGCCCAGTCGCCAACCTTCCTCACTTTCTACATCCCACTACTTTTGGATGACCTCTAAACGGTCATCAGAATAGCCCTTCCCTCCTAATTAAAAAAATAACACTGACAGCTTCCACACTTGACCAACACAAAAGAACATTAGATGGTTAACACTAGCCCTCCTGGGTCTCCAATCTCTCCGTTAGCAACAAATAACAGCAAACTATGCATCATGAGGCAGATTTTCTACAGCTGGATGCCCTTCCTGTTGCTAGCTTTCATGTATTTCTTAATAAAGTGATATTTACCTCCTGGTCAGACGTTTTCACAAATGATTGGAAATGAAGGGCACCACTTGTATAACGGTGTCACTCATTTACTACTTTTACATGATGTCAAGACTAGGAAATACACAGAAAAAAAATATACAACAGGCTTCTTGCAGTTTCCCCCCTACCAAATCCACTCACAAGGCTTTGGTCAGCTCAGGGCAATTGTAAATGGCACTAGTTTAAGGTGCCATGCAGTGAGTCTGAATGTGAAACTGCTTGATTTCTAACATCTTCGCTATAGCATCATTCTTCAACTTGAATTCCAATTTTAACTCTTTTGCGATTGGATTTCTAATGAAGTTCAATGTCTTAATGTTTCAATAAATTTTGAAATGGATCAACAACTTGATATAGTATTTTAGATTAGTCATTTGGCAGAATCATTAGTGCATCAAACAAAATTATGTGTTGTATTTCTTCCAGCTCTTTGCATTCTGGGTTCAAATCCTGCTGAATTATAGTAGCTTCCTTTCCGCCTTCTACACTTCATAACTGTTGCAGTTGATCATAAATTACATCATGCTCCTATAGAGTTATGGTTTAGATACAAGGCCCAGAAAACTGGGCTTAAAAGCATTCAACTACTGTTATCAGTGAATACAAAGAAATGCAAATATCTAAAGAAAACAAACAGGTTGTTTTTATTTTTCTTCATTAGAATTGAATTGGGAAATAAATAATGTCTCTAAAAGTGAATTTGTTTCAAAATTTTAAAAAATCATTCCAAGTCAATAAATTTGCAACTTTTATTTGAACTTGGTTTAGTTCAAAGCTACCTAGAACCATTCCCAGTCTTATCTAGACACCTTGTGATACAAATCTATATGTACTGATAGTTTTTTCATAAAGTTTGTTTCTTGGATGATAGAGACTAGAATAAATTGATACTTCTTCTTCGTTCTCCATCTCCAAATGAAAAATCTTTACCGTAACTTCATGGAATTCTTCTCCAAACAGGTTTTCTTCCACAAACTGATCTGCTTCCTTCAGATCATGTTTCAGGCTGGTCACATGACAACATTCAATAGAGTTGTAGTAAGGGTCAACAACATACATTAAAAGATTAAATACAACGATTATGACAGGTTCACCAGTTGCAACGAAAGGCCTTATGGGAGAACTAAACAAATAGCAACCAACAATTACTGGGAAAAACATAGAGAAGATCCAAGTAATAATGGCCCTTATGGTGTGACCATGATTCCATTGACTGATTTGATGACAGGCAATTGCTTCAATGTTGTTCCAGTTCAGAAGCTTCCAGCTAAATGCTTCTGCATCTTCTTTTGTATGATAGAAATATCTGTCAATTCTTATGGTCTTACGAAACAGAATTTGATGAAATAAAGCAAGATTAAACTGTATAAAATTTGGCCTTACTGGTTTAGATGTTAATTCTACATTTTTTATATTGATATCAGCAAGACTTGCAATACGTCTCACGCTGTTTCGAAATACATCATTTAATTCTTGAGGTTTTGAAGTTATTTCATTCCATAAACTAATTAAAACAATAAATGGAATTAAGGCAGTCCAGACATATAAGAGGAAGAGACCGCCAATGATGTGATGACCAGCAAGGAAAATGGTGAGCAGGGATAAAAAAAAGACTAAGCTTAAGTTTAGCTGCACAAAATGGTTAAAAAAAAAACTTGATATTGATTCGGAGGGAAAGTGATATGAATTTTTCAAAATAAAATTGATGTAGGACCACTTGAACATGTGGTAAATTATGTAAAATAAACTCATGCAAATTGTGATCATGTATGTCCTAAAAACATCATTGTTTACAAAATTGCCCTTTGGGAAAAAAATACTTAAAACAATCCACTGGGAATGTAGAAAGTCTTCAATGTAAACTGAAGTTACAAAAGAACATTTGATTAAAGCAAGGAAGCAGTAGAAATAGATTCGGTGAGATTGATACGATTTTAGCTCATCAAAACTTTCCTGTGTGAATGGAATTCCTCTCCGAAGTGGTGGAGTTTTAAGTCCATTTAAATATAATTTATAATGAAAGGCAAGTATAAATTTCAATATCAATATTATCCAGTTCCAAACAACACCCAGCTGGAAAATGGTTTCAAATCCAAGTACGATATTTGGTAATAGACCCATATTTTATAAATGTGGCCAATACTTCTGGATAACCCTTATTTTCTTGAAAGTTTCTCACATTTCAAGCATGTTGTGATGACATCATGACATTGATGATGTCATAGCTGTTAAGATGAACTTCATGTGACTGAACATTTTCACATTACATCTACTTTCATGTAATACAGAAATTTAGCAGCTGACTAAAATTAAAATAGCACAAAAAGAAGAAATAAAGAAAATGGAAGGGCCAAACTGACAATAGAAAGAAAAAAAAGTAGTAAGTTATCTTTCAAAATCAGACAAGAAATATAGTTAATTTTGAATCAGTGATATCTCTTATCAGATAATATTATTGACTTCAGGAGAGAAAAAAATTACCATGAATATTATTATATAAAGAGCTGAACCAGTGGATATATTTTATGCTATGAAAGAAGAAATCTAACACCTAAAGTCTCAGAACTTTTTGTCTTAAAAAGCGAAGTCTTTTCTTCCTCATAGCATAAAATTTATTCCACAGAATATTGCTAACTTCCTTGAATTCTATCATTTGTAAATATTTAAGCTAAGTGAAATCATTACCTTGTAGATGTAAAGAGTTTATCTCTGCTCAATAACAATAACTTATGCACAAAGCCAGTAATTTTTAAGTGAGAGATATAGTTAACATCAATTTCAGTATTTGACTGGAATTTATCTGAGAGGAAGAAAGGCAAAAGTTGACCTTGGTAAGATTTGAACTCAGCATCAAGGCATGTTTCGCAATTCTGCCACTGCACCACACTAGTAATAATAATAATGATGATGTCTTATATAGGCACAAGGCCAACAAATTCAAGAGGAGAGGTCAGTCAATTACATCAACCTCCAGCACTTTGCTGATATTTTATCTTATTAACCCCAGAGGGATGAAAGGCAAAGTTGACCAAGGCATAGTTTGAACTCAGAACATAAAGGGACAGAACAAGTACCACATGGTATTTTTTCTGAAGCCCTAATGATTATGCCACTCCACTACACTAATAATCATTATCATCATCATCATTATGGTGGTGGTAGGGGTGGTGGTGATGATGATTAGTAGGAGACCCATGAAATTATTTACATTTTTTTAATAAACGTTTTCAATTCTGTTCTGATACATGAATTTATACATCTTCAGGACATTTGTTTCATTATTTTAAAGATTTCTATCATGTCTTCAATTTCGTTCCATGGTCGAGGCTGTTGAAGGCACAACACACTGCAAAATATTACTTCAAACACAGGCTCATGAAACCAATTTTGAGGAAGAAAGAGTGCAGTCAATTAAATCAATTCCAATACTTACATTTTATAGCCTATGAAGGAGGACAGAAAAAGTTGACTGTGATGGGATTGGAAATCAGAACAACTAAATATCACGGGACATTTTGTTAAATGCTCATTTCCTCATAGGAATATTATTTTTTTCATTTTGATATTCATGCACTGAAATATCAGTTTCAAATTTTGGCACAAGGCCAGCAATTTTGGAGGAGGAGATAAGTTGATTACATCAAGCCCAGTGCTCAACTGGTGCTTATTTTATTAACCCTAGAAGGATGAAATGCAAAATCAACCTCATACGAATTTGAACTCAGAATATAAAAACAGATGAAATGCCACTGAGTATTTTTCCCAGTGTGCTAATGATTCTACTAGCTCACCACCTTCATACACAGAATGAGAAACAAATTCTATAAACACCAAAAGACAATACATATGATGTGTGTCTGTATATTCAATACTATATATTCTCCTCCCCTCTACCACTAGACAGACAAACCTCCCACATCAAACATAGCCAAAACTGACACAATTTTCTTCCTGTTTGCTCAACTACCATATCAGACTAGGGACCATCAGTCACTACATCCACTTTTGACCCTATCTTAATCTGTCACTCTCTTAAAGAAATTACCTATCCTCTCCTTCCCTCGAGATCTACTATCTATATTGTACCTTATACTCACTGCCTTGTACTTGAAAGTTCACTCTGACACCCTAGCACTATCATCTTTATCTCCTTTCCAGCTACTCTCACCTCTCACATAATGTTGGGTAGCCTTGTATTTCCTTTATAGCAAAACACCTGTTCTTGTCCTGCTGTCATACCTCTCAACACTTGATATAAAACCCCATTCCCCACTCTCTCTTTCTCTCTCAAATACACCTTCATGTAGTTGAGGAGGCTTTTTCCTTTAACTTTCTTTTCTTTATCTTGCAAGTTACTTGGCCACCTCACTAGTGCTGGTATCACAAAAAATGCATGGAGTACACACTATAAGGTGGTTGACATTAGGAAGGGTGTCTGTGTCAAAGCTAACATTGGGGCAGTTCTGCAGCTCACTGGAGCCTGTCAAACTGTGTCCAGCCCATGCCAGCATGGAAAATGTATGTTAAATTATGATGAAGATAATGGTGTTTATATATATATATATATATATATATATATATAAGAAAGGGATTAAAAATCCAGGCAGATATCAATAAAGCACTGTTTGAAATGAATTTGGTTAACTATATCAAACAATCAGACACCAATAAATGCAAGCAGAATATACATCCAAAATGATTTATCATGTATGACAAATAGATCCAAATATTATTTAGAAGAATTTCAAGAAATTCAGAGTATTAGACAAAAAAATACAGATAGAGAAAATCACATTTTTAATTGTTGAATTCACCATACAAAGCTGACAATTGTTTCTATTGTTTTAACATACTTAGAGATAGAAAATATTGAAATTAGTATATCCAAAAATACATGTTAACACATTTTCAAGGTGATCCAGATTTAGTTAAATATTTCCAGTACACAAATGCATACAAAAAGAATGTTAAGAAGAAATATAATCTGAGGAAAGCTGATTTTATATTCAGCTCTTGGCGATGTCAATGGCTAACGAAAGAATAAAAAATAAACATAAGAATTTTACATTACAACAATTAGAAACACAGATCCTATGTCATGACAATTAGTTATCTATCTATTAAATATAGTAAACTTTTTAAGAAAAATTATGCTTATTATATAACATATGAAAAGCAATTAAAATTAAGAATTGAAATATTTAAACACCTTCCGAAATTTCTGACAACATTTCATTGTAAGATTCCCATGAAAATTTAATAAAATTAATTTAGAAGTAATTATATAATACATTTCTTCACCGTAAAGATCACATGTAGAATTTCCAATATTGTATGATGGTGTGTAACTAATAATGGACCACTTTAAATCATACTTAATGTTTTTATCTTTTAAATCTCAAATGCGTTTACTACGATTTGTAGAATTACTTTTCTTTTATACTTAAATGAATCAGAATGATTGTGAAATCTAGATTTCTAATTTGTAGCAGATGAACCTATGTAATAATACTTATGATCCCCTGTTATTCCTTTACATTGATAAACTACTTTTCCTTAAACACTGATTTTCTATCGGACAAACAATTTTGTTTTTGAAATTATACAGGCATTTATTCACTTTTGTTTGGTACTCGTAGTTAAAAGAATTCTTATTAGTCCTCCTCTCAGAATATTACATAGTATAATACACCATTCACATACTCAATAGCTACCAATATTCTTCAACAATTCTTTGCTGCACCAGGTATTTCCCACCTTCAAATAAATATGGGAAATTATTTAATCACCATATTATAAAATTTTCGTGTTCAACCACTAGAAATTTAGCTGAGATTATAACAGCACATAATAAACAGAGAATTGGGGAATGTCTTAACTCAAAATCTATAAAAGCTAAGGAGCTAGAAACATCGACATCTGAGAATCCTGATAGATAATAACACAGAACAGACAGGGTGTTTTTACATCTTTTTGACCATAAGAGAAAATTTACTCTACAGTCAGTGCAGGGAATTTGCCTTTTAGCAGTTGAAATATGTCACAAACGTATTTTAAATAACCTAAACTTTGCACACACACATATATATATATATATAGAGAGAGAGAGAGAGAGACAGACAGACAAATTGGTAATTAAGGGCCTCTCCCTCAAAGTGAAAGGCAAATTGTATGATGCTTGTGTATATACAGCTATGCTAGATAGCAGTGAAACATGGGCTATGACTACAGAGGACTTGTGAAAGCTTGAAAGAAATGAAGTCACCATGCTCAGCTGGATGGGTAATGTCAGTGTACACATACAACAGTGTAAATGATGTAAGAGGAAAACTGGGTAGAAGAGGCATCAGATGTGTGCAAGAGAGAACTGGTTTGGTCATGTGATGCATATGGATGAGGACAGCTGTTTAAAGAAGTATCAATTTCTAATTGTGGAGGGAACAAGGGACTGGGACTTGTGGTGATTTGCTGTATTTGAGAAGACACATCAAGCTAAATAAAATCGCAGCCATCCATACATACAGACATGTCCTTTATGGCCATACCCCACTCCCTCTCCTAGCTGAGAGGTCATTGTCTTTCAGGTGCTGGTGCCATGTAAAATGCACTCATACCTGTGCAACATAGATGCACCTGTGCCAGTGACATGTAAAAAGCACCCAGCATACTCTGTAATGTGGTTGGCAGTAATAAAGGAATCAAGCTAAGAAACCATGCCAAAACAGATAATTGGAGTTTGGACAGCTCTCCAGTTCCTGTCAAACTGTCCAACTCATGCCAGCAGGGAAAATGGATATTAAATGATGATGATGATGATGATGATCATATATATATATATATATATATATATATATATATAGGTGTAGGTATAGATGTGTGATTAAGAAACTTACCTCACCAATAAATGGTTGTCCTACTGTGCAGCATCTTGCAAAGATTGATCAAAGCCCTATAAGTGGACTTGGTACGGAGAAAGAAGCTCGTCATATACACGTGTGTGTGTGTGGTGGGGTGTACATGTTTACAATTATGCTTCTTTGAGAATTGTCACTATTTCCTCTGTCAACAAATCGTCCACTGGCTTTTTGTGCTTTTGAAGATATGCGGAATAAGAAATCCCTTACTTGAAAAACAGATAAGGGTTAGTTACAGGAAGCACAATGATTATATGGAAAAAGAAGCATATTGATTGCAAACTAATGAATACACACACACACACACACACACATACCTACAAACCTGCATATGGATGTTTAGGTGGTAAGGGCTTTATCTTAATATTATTTTCTTCAGTCTTGGCACTTAGAATTGGATGGCAACTGTAACTAAGCAATCTTATTTAAAGAAGGCACTGCTCACCCAGGAAGGAGCTGGTAAAGTTGTCTCAAATATTGCCTGCCCCTACAAGGTGGTCTGTTAGCCACAACTGGTGGTTGTTCGATTCAGTAGAGCAACAATCGTAAAAATGTAAACAAATGAAAGATACATGTATACAGGGTGTTAAGCGAAATTTGAAAATTTTTTAATGTCACCTTTCTTCATAAACAGCTTGATGCGAACAGTCAACAGTGTTGGAGAGCATAAAGATTAAAGTTGTAGTTGGGAAAAAGTTAGCTGACGTGGAGGACTCAAAGCTATCTGAATATCGGAGAATTGTTACCTGTATCATGTTGATTCATGCTGGATATCAAAATGCCAGCATCATGGCTGCTGTTCAATGCTGTGTGAACACCATAAAGACTGTAAGAAATGACATGGACAGCAGCAATGGAGACTATGAAGCTGTGGCCAACAAGAAGGGAGACAGCAGCCATTCTGGCTGTGTCTGTATACTGGAACTCATCCTCACATCCTTGAACAGGACAAAGACAAATGAACTTGATGCACAAAAAGCTTTGTCATTGTCACCCATCAGGATTGGTTTGGTAGCCACATAAGAAATATTTGGTTGCTTTGGGTTTACAGCAGATAAGTGAATAAACAAGAGGAGACAACACTCAATCATCAGATTCACACATTCTGCAGCACATCGACAAGGTGTCTGACAGTTTGCATATAAAGAAAAGAAAACAATATTCCATCCAAAAATAAATATATTTAAAACAAATCTAAAGATGTCAACTAGATTATGGCTGGAAGATAAAAGTTTATTCAAAATAGCTACCCTCAGCTTCCACCATGGCCTTGAGACTGCTCCAGAACCTGGTGCATGTGTTCTTCACTGTGTCCCTGAGAAGATCTTCAAACACCTCCTTGATTTCCGCCACCATCTCGGTCTTGATGTTGCAGGTAGAGTGGTTAGTGTCTTTCTCAACTGTATCCCACACATAGTAATCTATGGGATTACAATGGGGTGGGAGGGATTACGAGGCCAGTAATTGGGGCTGGTGAAGTCATAGAAATTCTCCAACAACCACTTCTGACTCTTTCTAGATGAATCCTGAGGGCCACACATGACCTTCCAATAGCAACCCTCTCCAGCCAGGATTTGACCACAGTCTCCAGTAGCTTCACAGTCATTTGAATTGAGTCCAAGGTCTTGTTGAAGGATGTAGGATTGATTTCTGGCCATGTGGACCACAGTACAATGTCTTCGAGTGACATTTTTAACAAACTCCTTTCTTTTTCAGTTATTTGTTTAAATGATTTGAGATTGCTGTGCTTTTGTTTTGAGAATTTTCCTTTTTCTGGGAATCATAACATCAACCAGAACCTTACTGGAACAAGTTTAATGCATATAGCTTCTTTTATTAATGTTTATTCACTGAATTGTTTCTTTGTTCATTACTGGTACTTATGCTATCAACCTTCAACTCAAAAACAAAACTGAATAAATAAATAAATACTGACACATAAATATTTAATCTTACCCTGTGCAATCTCTTCACCCTCTCTGTTCTGTAAAGTTAAATATTTTGATCTAGCAAGATCAAAATTTATTTGAGTACACGTATGAGCATTTACTTACATGAAATTTGTGATATGAATTAACAAAAGAGCCTCCACATAGTTGTTCAACTTGCTAAAATAGCAGTGGAATCTCCTTGAAACAGCACCTTCGAAAGCAAGGATAACTCCCACCTTCCTTCTATTTTAGTGTTGGTAGCCCTGAAAATGGTTTTGGGTGTTGCCCTCCCTTCTTGAACTAAGTTATATATATATATATATATAACAGTGCTATATATATAACAGTGCTATATATATATATATATATAT
>NC_069004.1:16662469-16676499 GCF_001194135.2 Octopus bimaculoides
TCAGTAGCATTTCTCCTGTCTCTTTCTCAATCTATTCTTTTATTTTTTTTTTATATGCTTCAGTCATTTGATGGCAGCCATACCGAAACACCACCTTTAAAGGGTTTTAGTCAGAGAAATCAACCCCAGGATTTATTCTTTGTAAGCCTAGTACTTATTCTATTGGCCTCTTTTACCAAACCACTAAGTTATGGGGACATAAACACACCAACATCGGTTATCAAGTGAGGGGGGGGGGACAAGCACAAATACAAAAACACACATAAATATATGATGGGCTTCTTTCAGCTTCCGTCTACCAAATCCACTCACAAGGCTTTGATCGACCTGAGTCTATAGTAGAAGACACTTGCTCAAAGTGCCACGCAGTGGGACTGAACCTGGAACCATGTGGTTGGGAAGCAAGAAAATTCCTGGTTCATCAGAAATTACTGCTGATGAAGTGAAATACAGCCTAGTCACCTATATAGTTTATTATGTTGTCCAGGAAAGTATCATGCTCAATGACTAGTGTAGCAGCATTATAGTCAGTTGTCACAAGGGTAAAGATGTTTTAGAGAAAAGTAATTACAGAGGTGCCAAACAGCTGGACCAGGTTAGGAACGTTACGGTAAGAGTCATAGTTCAACTAATCAAGAGCAGAGTTAACCCAGATGAGATGCAGTTTGGTTCTGTGTCCTGGAGAAATACTACTGATGCTACCTTTTTAGTAAGGCAACTGCAGTAGAAGTATTTAACCAAAAATAAACCATTGTACATGGCATTTGTCAACATGGAGAAAGTCTTCAACAGGGTTCCTCATGCTCTCAAATAGAGGTCACTGGAGAAGCTAGGGGTAGATTATAGGCTGGCGAGAGCCTTACAAGCCATGTACCGGGGTGCTGTCAGTACAGTGAAAATCAGCAACAAGTATAGCAAAAAATTTAGTGCGCAGATAGCTGTTCACAAAGACTCAGTTCTCAGCCACCTGTTTTCTTTTTATCATAGTCCTCCAGGCCATAACAGCGGAGTTTAAGACTGATTGCCCATGGGAGCACCTCCATGCTGATGACCTTGTTTTTATAGTAGAATTTGAGAAGAAATTTCAATTGTGGAAGCAAGGATGAGAACTAAAGGGTCTTAAAATTAAGACCAAAGTCCTGATAAACAGGAAAGCAAACATACTACAAATCTCTTCAGGGAAATGGCTCTGCTTGAAATGTAGAAATGGTACAGGTAGAAATACCATGTAGTGTACCCAGTGCAAGCTAAGGACACATAAAAGGTGCAGTGTAATTACAGGAGGATTAACAGAAAAAGCAGCCTTTGTGTCTGGCAGATGTGCAGGAACAATAAACAAAAAACACAAGAAATAGAGTCCCTCAAGTGCCTAGGGGGATCCTTAGCAGTAGCAGATAATTTCTGTTACCAATTAGCAATGAAGGAGGATTCTGAAAGTGTAGTTGCTAGAATAAGAACTAGCTGGACATTGCCTCTGTTGGCAACAAAGAGCTTTTCCCTCAGGGTGAGAGGCAGATTGAATGATCTTTGTGTATGAATAGCTCTGCTACATGGTAGTGAAATGTGGGCTGTGAATAGAGAGGGAATGCAAAGGATTGAAAGAAACGATGACACTAATATTCACAGCTGGATGTTTAATGGTAGTGTGCTTGTTCAACAAAGTATAAATGTTTCGAAATAAAAATTGGGCATAAGAGGCACCAGATGTAGTGTGCAAGAGAGAAGACTGTACTGGTATGGTCACAAGAAGCATATGGATGAAGACAGTTGTACAAAGAAGTGCTGATCTTGAAATGTGGAACTTGTAGAAGACGAAGTCCCAGGAAGATGTAGGACAAAGTGGTGTAAAATGACCGTCAGATGTTGATCCTAACATAGGAGATGACAAATGACTGAGATGATTGGCAATTTGCTGTGCTTGAGATGACCTGTCCATCTAAGTAAAACTGAGGACCTAAAAGGCATGTTGTTTCTGCCTCTCTATTCCTGCACACAATCTGTACCTGATGGATCTCTCCCCAGCAACATATCTTCCTAACACCTCTTCCTTCTACCTGTTCATTTACTGCATTCTCTTCTCCTTTTGCACTCTCATAAACTTATCTACCCTAACTGTACCACTTCACTTAAATACACCATCCTTAAGGGTATGCCCCAATATATCTGCTCTCCCTTTTTCCAAGTGGAGTAGCCATGTATCTCCAATAGTGCAAGTCTCCTTTTTCTGTTCCTCTACCATACTCTCATCACAAAGCAACCTCCCTCAATACTATGACACTCTCACTTTAGGGGTCTTGTTTTGCTGGTACCACATAAAAAAGCACCCAGTACACACTGTGGAGTGGTTAATATTAGGAAAGGCATCCAGTCATAGAACTCATACCAGGCAGCAGAGTATAGTGCAGTCTTCTGCTTTTCAGTTCCTGTTAAACTGTCCAACCCATGCCAGCATCATATCAGGACAATTACCCCCCCCCCATAGGACAAATTCCCTCCGAAGACAACTACCCCCTACGACAATTACCCCACTTGGTTAGTTACCCTCTCTCCAATATACTAAGAACTTTTAAATCATCATCTATTGTCCTCAGGGGTAATTGTTCATGGGGACGGTAAATGTCCTAGACTTGCCAGCATAGAAAACAAATGTTGGATCTGTTCAATTTGGCTCACGGATTAAAATTTTTTTTTTAACTAAACAGTTGGAAACTTCGTATACTGGTGGAATTTCTCACACAGAACATGGTTTACTCTGAACATTTTTGACAAAATTTCGTATTATAAAAGTTATTTCATGTTAAAGTTGTCGTATTTGTGTAATTTTAGCCAATCAATGACGTATATTCAGTTGAAGAAAGCTACCGTTGTTTGCAATAGTAATCGAAGAAGAACAACTTCTGGGTCATCTCTACTAAATGTCACCACTCTGTTCTATTTTATATTTTGTTGCATATTATGTTTTTTTTCTCTTTTGGTTCTTGTGTTGGAGTAACCAGTAAACATCGAGAGCTACAAGTCTGCAGCTAGCTTTTTTGTTGTTGACGCATTTGTAGTTTCAAAATGCCTTATTTTACAACTATGAAATGTATTGTTATTGTCATGATTTTATCTTACTATAATCAACAACAAACACATTTCGTCAATATAAAAATCTTTATTAGATAAAAAATAACATTATCAAAACATGAAGGTACAACAAAACAAATATGCTTGGTTTTCTTCCAGGCATCAATGTACTGTAGCCATAGTCTTTCATGTTGTTCACCAACTGACCTTTCCTCTGAAAAAAAATCAGTGGAATCAGTTGATCTCCATACACAAATTATTTTCCTCCTGAAATTTATAAAAAAGTACACATATTAGGTGCACTTTTCTATAAGATGCACTCTAAATTTTCCAGGTAAAAAATAGCAGCATATACACTGGAAAATACGGTAATTGTAGTGGCAGTGACAAGTTCGCTCGATGATAGTGTAGAAGTGGCTGTCTGCCATTAGGGAGGGAAAGAGTAAGGAATACAAGGTGCTGACTAGAAAGGAAGAAACGATAAATGTAGCATTGTCTTCGCTTGACATACAAATAGAACAGAGTGGTGACATATAGTAGAGATGACCCAGAAGTTGTTCCTCTTTGATTACTATCACAAACAGCAGTAGCTTTCTTCAACTGAATACACATCGTTGATTGGCTAAAATTACCCAAATATGACAACTTTAACATGAAATTTTGTCAAAAATGTTCAAAGTAAACTGTGTTCTGCATGAGAAATTCCACCAGTATACAAAGTTTTAAACAACTGTTTAATTAAAAAAATCTGTGTGCCAAACTGAACAGATCCCAAATGTTAAATGATGATTGCACACACACACACACACACACACGGTTTCATACTAGTATTTAAGAATTTGAACATAGTGGACTTTCATTGTATATGCTGAAGCAAAAGACTATGTGCATGTGTTAGAAAACCCAAAACAACACACCACCACTACCATGCACAACAGAAATTAAATATCAATCCCAAACAAGTAAATAAAGAAAATGAACCAAAGAAAAGCATAAAACATCACTGTCCAACAAGAATGAGAAAACAACCATAACTATATGAGCTTCACTACACCTTATGATGATTCATTGAACAAACACTTTTGCAAAATCTACTATAAAAAAAAAAAAAACTACATATCATAAACGTAAAACAGACAACTTCCATCCACATCTCTTTGTCCATCAGATACTAGAAAAGCAAAAGGGAAGTCTGAAAAGTCAAAAGACTGCTAAAATTACATTAGTGCCCTGAAAAAATTCTTACATTCACCAATATTTTTAGCTATACATACTAACTCTGCCAAACGTTTAGAACAGTGGTTTGCAACCTGAGGTCTGTGGATTTCTGAAGGGATTCCACAAAGCTAGTAGAGGGGTGGGGTGGCAGTACGAGTTGTGTTTAGATTTTATAAAACCCATGTGTAGAATACCTAATTATTCAGGCTGTGGTTTAAGTTCACAAAGAATTATGTGATTAGGGCTTTGGTAATGCAGTGAAAGGGAACTTAAGGTGAAACACTCTGCAATGGGTGTAAGAGATGATCTCTCTAACTGGTTGAAGTCCTTCATTTTCGACCGAAAAAAGGTTGTCACAGTTCTAGGACAGCACTTTTCACCCTATGAGATGACATCTGGGGTACCACATGGATCTGTTCTTGGCCCCCTTTTATTTGTTGCATATATTAATGACATAGATGCCAACTTAAAGAATGTCACAGTGCTGAAATATGCAGATGACATCAAGCTGTACCTTGAAATAAAAAGGACAGATCCTGTACACTATAGATCTTTATTGCAATCAGACCTGGACACGATCCAGCAATGGATCATGGACTGGCAACTCACGCTGGCTGTGGACAAATGTACCACCATGCATTTTGGGAGGAAAAACCCAGCGTCTACTTACTCCTTCTACAACACTAATCTCAAAAAGTCTTCTTGTGAATGTGACCTGGGCATTATTGTCTTGACATCACTTACCAAGTCCTTTGTGAGCCACTCTCCGGCTATCTATCCAAGGCTTTATACAGCTATGGTGCGGCCTCACCTGGAATTTGCGTCTCCGGTCTGGAACCCCTATCTTGCTCAGGACATTAACCATCTGGAAACCGTTCAGCGACGTGCAACCAAGAAAATACCCTCCATCAGGCATTTCCATATTCTGAATGCCTTACTCCCCTGGGCATAGATACATTGAAACTCCGACATCTAGCAGCTGACTTGGCAGACACCCATAAAATTATTAACCATCTTACTAACAATAACTCTGAGCACCTTTTCAAATTCCACCTGTCTAACACCTGTGGACATGTTTACAAAGTCAGAAAACAGCACAGCTCCCATGACTTTCGGAAACACTTTTTCACGCTAAGAGTTGCTGAAGTATGGAACAAACTGCCAGCATCAGTTGTTAGTTGTCGGAGCACTGCATCCTTCCAAACTTCCATGCTTCCTGAGATTCACCAACACTACACCTGATTTTCTCCCCTCCATACACACGCAAGCAAGGATCTGACTCATGCACTGTTCACTTTCCAGACATTTGTACAATACTGCATATGCTTTATACACACTTTTGACAAGTTGTAGTGCACCTGAGCACTGTATACAATAATTTCATTATAATATCATAAAAGGAAATGAGTTCAGGTAGTGTTAATGGGTGCAACTGACACAAAGTTGGTACCAAATGTGATGGCTTTTTCAAAAGAAGTATGGCTTACTCAGTCATTCTAGTAGGAAATTCAGATCAAGATTGTGCAAAGTTTGTAGAGATTCTCTTTGCAAGGAATAAAAAAAGTCCAATTACAATTCAGAAGTAAAAATAACAAGGACATTTTTTGCCTGAATATCATCTTGTAAGTGTTGTATGTATGCCCCCAGTAGGATTTCTTCCAGATGTTGAGTGAATTTGGAGTTGTAGACTTTTGTGTAAGAAATATAGAAAGAGACATAGAAAGGAGAATAGCTTCAGCCTTCAATTTTCTTGCCTTGAATATATCTGAGACAAATACATTTGCAACGAAGGGCAGTCGGCATAAAAAGTAACAAAGATACAACCAATCTGTTAATTTAAATTAGGAGACCTGTTTGAGTGGCAGTAAATGTGTAGCAGAAAAATAAGGCTCTGTATTTTAGAGGAAATAGATGTAAATGACTTTTTAGATTAAAAAAAAAAAGAAAAAAAAAAGCAATTCAGAAAAGTATAAACTTTCAATTTAACCAAGAAGTTTTAAAGTTTTATAAATTGTAGAATTTTTAATGTCAACAACGTATTTTAATATCAACAACTTATATAAATGACTATATATGTAGTTTCAATGTACAATCACAATAGTCAGAACAATACAACAGTCATATTCAGACAGTATTTAATTTATGAACACACACATTCACTGTGACAGCGACTTAAAGAGAAACCCAAACTTATATCGTTTTAATTTGCATGAATGAATTCAGGTGCAGATCAAAGACTGAAGGCAAATGTGTTCAAAATTTACAAAATACACCTTATAAATTATAGATATAGACAACATTCACTTGCCATGGGTGGTGACATGTTCAAATAAAGTTAATTTATAATCAACCCTTCCTTTTAATTGACAAGTTATCAAAAGACATACTTGTGTGTAGGATTAAACAATTAAGTAAAGCCAACGTTTCTTAGAAAGGAGTATAAAACAGTCTTTTTCTTTTTTTTTTACTCCAATATTTTTGTGTGTATTAAGTTCCAATGCATAAGGGTTTATCAAGGAGGCGAGAAGCGAAGGCTGCGAGAGTGGAAAATCAAGTCAACATACAAAGAAAACACAAGATTGTCAACATTATATTACCCAACTGTCAACATTGGTAAACATTCTTCAGAGTTAGAAATAAAACCAATATTGTTATTTAGCAGTAATAATATCAAAATTGGTAAGCACTTGTCAACGTAAGTAAACCAAACGTTAGTAACATTTTTCATTACTGGCCAATTGTCAACATCACCGAAAAGTTATCGACATCAGTAACTCGCAGTTAAATATCCTGTCACTTACGGCCTTTTCCGTTTAGTGTTGGATTCATGTCGAGCTCAACTGTTTTTTCATTTTTTCCAGATTCGATAAAAGTACCGGTCATGTACTAGAGTAGACTTAATCGATTCCTTTCCAGAATGTGTGTCTTGTGAATATGTAAGAGATCGAATTTGTTTATGAAAGTCTGTGAAAACTGCAGTAATATTCCGGTTGCAGTAAACCAATATATAAATTCCAGAAGTGAATATGGAAAGTAAGCAAGCCATTGACATACTTTCATTTCATTTAGAGATTACCTGCCAGAAAATACCTCACATATTTCTAACCAATGTTAGACGTTCCGCGGGAGATTCTCATTCTGTCCTGACTGCAAATCATATCTCATTTTAAACAAATCAGTAAAGACGTTTATAGAATATATATTCCATAACTAAATCACATTAAACCATCTATCTGATGATATATCGGGATTGAAATGTGGTTAAATCGTCTCTTTTTTTTTTGTATTCCAAAAAGAAAACAAGATGAGAGTTAGCTTGAGGGTGTTCAAATTGTAAACATTCCATAAGTTATATCACCAATCACTCCACTCAGGAGTAACCAAAAGGGTATCAGAACAAAGTATAATGTCATGGCGGGGTAATTCTGTAGTTTCAAGCAGATTAAAACTTGGAAAACTATTTTGAGCAAAGCACTAACTATAAACCAAAGTTTTCTTTTCATTGTCATGTTAGACTCGCTGAGGTCGAAATTGTTCTTGCATTGCATTATCATACTGATTGTGATGTAGATAATACAAACACCATCGAACACCCAGAGTGGGATGAAAATTAGGAACCAATTCCAATTAACCCTTTCATCTAAACGTAACACAAGTAAGACTAAAAACACAAGAACTATAAACCAAGTGAACAAGGCTTTATGAAGCAACGCCATTGTATAATTATTTTATTAATCTCTTATGCGAAAGAGTTCTAAAGTAGGGGGGAAAACAAATAAATGCAATCAGAAACTCCCACTTCCGGTAGGTTGGACATAACAGCAGATTAAGAAAGAAAAATCTTTATTAAATTCTCGGTTTCACTTCAGCACTTTTCATATCCTGTTCCGCACGCTGCACTATGTCAGTGAACAGAGTATTGAACTTTTACTTCAGTTTTCTTTCGTCATATAAATTATGTGATTTGCTACTGATAACATCCAAACCTTCCTCATATCACACCTTACTATATTCGATTATGGTGGGATGGTCTCAGCTGGAATATCTTTGATCAGAATTGACGTAGGGTTAATCTATCTTTCTCCAATCTAAAATTTTTTTAATTAGGATCTGAACAAGTTACAATAATAAAAAAAAAAAAAGGACTTAAGCGGTTTCGCATCATAAGGGACATCACTCTTCATACACAAGAGCGCCTTATTTCTTCACTAATTTCGTAGATGTTGGCTGTCGTTACTGATTCGAGAAGCGTCGGATAAAATGTGTTTTTTCTCCCAGTTCTTTACATTTTGAGTCCAAAATTCTCTTTACCTTTCATATTTTGGGGATTTATGAAGTAAATTACCAATCAAGTATGAATGTATGTATATCTAATATAGGAGAGGAATTTCACTAGAATGTACACTACAATTCTCTAACCCTGGCTTCCAACCTTTTCAATCAAGCTGCACTTTTGAATGAATAAAACTTTTGGTGCAATTTGTTTCGAAGGAATAAAAATGGGTGTTTCTATAATTTATGAAAGATTGTATTGGTGGTATGTGGATCATGGAATGCTGCTGGAAAATATTGAGAAATTAGAAATAGCATAGTGAAGGCACGTGGTTAGAGGTGTTGGGCTCGCAATCATAGGGTTGTGGGCTGGGTGGTGCATTATTTCCTTGGCAGACCACTTCATTTTACATTACTCTAGTCCACTCGGCTGAAAATGCATACCAACCGAGCTGATGCAATCGTCTCTCTTTCTCTCTCTCCAGCTGTCATCCTCAATGTTTTGTTGGATCAAGGTTGGAAGGGCTGAAGTATTACGTTAGTCTGCAACTAAATAGGAATGTAAAACAATTAGCAAAAGCAGAATACATGCTAATGAGTCACATATTCTTTTTAGTTAGATTGTTGTATGTATTGATTTTTTAATCTTTATATCATAATAATTTCAAATTTTGGCTCAAGGCCAGCAGTTTCAGAGAAGGGGCTAAGTTGGTTACATTGACTCCACTGCATAACAGGTACTTATTTTATCAACCCTAAAAAGATGAAAAAGCAAAGTTGATCTTAGTGGAATTTGAACCCAGAACATACAGATGAACGAAATGTCACTAAGGATTTTGCTTGGTCTCCTAATGATTCTGCCAACTCACCTCTTTCTACCTCTATTTGATAATAGCCGATGTATATCTTGGTTGTTTGGCTGATTGTTTTCTCCTGTCATGCTTTACATTGTATAGGAAGAGGAGGGAGACGAAAAGAGAGATCCATACAGTGTTAACACAAGAGGTGAAAGTGTACATACTAGACTTGGTGGCTGGCAATGAGTAAAAGAATGTCACACATACACAGGGAGAAATAAAGAATCAGAGACAGGGGGAAGAGAAGAGAGAGTAAATGGCAGAGTGTGTATGGGAGAAGTTATACAAATAAGAAATTAATTTTATATTAAGATAATAAATATTTTTCTTTTGAAAATTAGTATTCATTTCATAATTTGATATAAGAACCAAGAAATTTGATTGTGTGTATACCATAATTCCTGATATTACCCATGGTGGGAAAAGGATATTTCCAAAGTTACACATAATATGAAAGATTACATTCTAATGCAAGTATAAAAACTTACTTCTGAGAGGTAGTGTTTACATCAGGGATGTCCAACCTTTTTTCCAAATTTATAAATTTAATTATATTCACCAGGCCACAAAGGTACTTAGATATGAACTTTTAAAAAGTTCAAAGTACAGTGAATATCTGCTTTTGTGGTACTATTCTTTACTCTAAGAATGTTAGTTAAATGGCAATCACTCAGCTTATTTCTTTCAGCAGTTTTAATGTTTTTCATACACGAAAAGAATTGTTCACAGCAGTATGTACGACCCTACATGCACAAGGAGAAATGAGATCCTGACATTAATCTCATCCACCCCCACTGTACCCAACACCATCTATTTCTCTCCCTCTCTATCTCTTCTTTTTTCTACTTGGGTAAGCCAAGTAGCCCCTCTATAATAAGGCACATATCTCTATCCCTCTATTATACTTTAATCTCTCAAATGGCACAAAGCCACTTCCCTCTCCCACTGAAAGGCCTTTGTCTTGCAAGTTACTTGGTGCCATGTTAAAAAAGCACCAGCACTGGTACAACATAGAAAGCATCCAGTAAAACTCCATAAAGTGGTTTGTGTTAGAAAGGGCATCCAGCTGTAGAAACCATGCAAAAGTGGACAATGGAGCCAGGTACAGTTCTCTGGCTTGTCAGCTCCTGTCAAGCCATCTAACCCATGTCAGCATGGAAGGACATTAAATAATGATTATGATACACTTGTGCGTGTGTGTGTGTAGCAGAAGCAACAGAGTGACTTAAGGGCCAAGAATTTTGTGCATTAGCACTTATGTATTGTCATTCAATATCTATTTTCCATGCTGGCATGGGTTGGACAGTTTGACAGGAGCTGGATGCCCTTCCTCATCCTAACCACTCTAGAGTGTACTGGTGCTTTTTTGTGGCACCAGCACACACATGTAAATTATTAAGGTGGTTATTCACAATTTAGAGCCTATATATATATAAATATATAATAATTTAAAGAAAACAGAGAATATACATAGAGTAATTATTTTTTAATCATAGTGCAGTCAATTTTATTCATATTAAGATCTGAATTCTTTTTAGCAAGTAAGAGGGCTTTATTGAGTAGTATAGGGTTAATAGATGAATAGTAGCTGTCTATGTCTATTTGAATAAATGGTGCTTTTTACATGCCACCGGCATGGGTGCCAATCAAGTGGTACTGTCATCAGCCACAACAATGACTTCACTTGCCTCAACAGATCTTTGCAAGTGCAGTTTATTGTCCAATGATTGAAGGGTACTCTTAAATGGGCTGGCATAGGCCATGGTTATAGTCTCACTTGGCTTGCTGAGTCTTCTCAAGCACAGCACATCTCCGAAGGTCTTGGTCACTTGTCATTGCCTTGGTGAGGCCCAACATTCCTTTGTTAAAAGTCTACTGCTGAAAGTGAAAAAAAGATGTAGGAAAGTGCACACAAAGAAAAAAGGTTGTTGAAAGTCTGTGCCAGCTCAGCTCAGCTCTTTTCTTGACTCAATGCATGTCGGATGTTCACATGCTCTGCACTCATGTGTAGACATAATTTCCTTCTGTTAGACCCGTTTGATCACGTAATAAATAGAGAAAGTTACCTGTCTCGCGCATCACTCCCGCATGCTACTCTGTCATTCTTGCTAATCTCAGCAATTACCCATGACATCAGCACCAGACACATTTCACTTCTGAAAAACTTCCAAGGCATTTTCACACATTGCAATCCTGCAGGAAGATTTTCAATATCATGAATTGAGAATACACTCACTCACTCACCTCAGCTTATTTTACAGTGAATTTTGATGTGCACATGCACTCGTGTATATGCTCTATTGCACATGCATGTGCTAAATCATTTTCCATATTACCCAGTCACTGACTGCACATTTTGGCACGCAAAGCGACATCGCTGTTTGGACTTATCCAAACAGAAAATTGTCCTGTATACACTTCAATGATCCTCTCTGTTAATATGCAAAATTTTTCCTTGGCCATGCATTTCTTTTTCATCCTCAATCGTTCATTTCCTTTTCTCGGAAATTCTCTGGTGGGGGAGTGATGTAGTGGCTTTATGCAGGCATGGTGTGGATTCGATCCTCAATCACCAAATTTCACTTAACAGTTCAACAGCATTTTTCTCATGGTAAAACAATAGTGTTTCAGTGAGTGACAGATGCCTTCACAAAGTAGAATAATGTCTTTGTCACTTGACCCTTCTAACCTCTTCTTGGCCACCAAAAGCTAGAATAGAGATAACAGGTACCACCAATGAAATCGATTGTCAACAATATGTCTAACCTTCTGGCTGGTTTTGGATAGTTATGTAACGGTTAGTTTTTCATTGCAGTCGAAGGTCACCAATTGTAACGGTTTTGTTAAAATAGAATCACTGGTCACCAGTTTTAATGGTTGTTGTTAAGGTGTTGCTGTTGCAAATGTGCAAGATGTGGCCTAGAAGTGGTTAGAAGGATCAAGTGAGGCAAAGACATTATTCTGCTTAGCGAAGGCATCTGGCAAATGTAACTGCTGTCACTTACAGAAAAACTATTGTTTTACCGTGAGAAAGGTGCTGTTGAACTGTTAAGTGAAATTTGGCTATCAAGGATCGAATCTACGCCATGCCTGCATAAAACCACTACAGTTATAAAAACAAAAAACTCCGTAAGCCAAAGTTAATTACTGAGAACTGAGTCTGGCTGATCGGCTGAACAAAACGTCATCTTTGAAAGAAAAGGCACAAATATAGTAACTCAGCAACAAAGTAGTTGTTTCGTCCCCATACTCTCAGTTTCACTGATTCTACCTTAACAATATTGTTACAATTGGTGACTTTCTTCTGCAACGAAGAACTACCCGTTATATGTATATACCCATAATTGAAAGGATCTATGAACGCTTATTTACTAGCACTGTAAATTTTTTTTTGTTAGAGGAACACTTAGCAATGATGATTAAAATATGGGTGTCTACAATTATATATTGAACACATTCACATACACTTTAACATGGAAAGGCCTTCACTGCAGAAACTGTCTCCTGATATACAGAAAGACATAACTGGACCGGAGAACACATATTTCTGCATTGTAACGCTTCAGCAGTTATGCTTATCAAATCCGTTGTTCACAGCTCACTAAGAGCTACCGTTCTTATAAATTAAATAATAACGCAAAAACACATCTTAGGATCCGATGACACCATTCATGGCCCTGTCACGTGTTTTTCACAGACATTGTCTATGAGAATTCTTTCCCAAGACAGTTCTGGCAATGGAAGTTCTTCCAAATTTGAGTGCCTATGAACATGTTAAATATAATTGCATACATTTATATTTTTGATTAATATTTTCAAAAGCTTTCTCGGTGTGGTTGGTCTGCCTCTCCCCACTTTAATACCATTTTCTTCTGTCTCATTCGAGTCGTTGGTTACTCGTATCTTCATTCTCCTTTCTCTTTTCGCTGACCATCTCTTTCTCTCGGTGATTCCCTTTGTTCTTTCATTTCAATTCCGTTATCATTTACTACCTTACAACAAATGCGACAAAATCACTTTCTCTCAATTCCTCTTCTTTCAGATAAAGCGGAAAAGCCCGAAACATTTGAACTTTGCCCCCCCCCCATTTCAGTGATTTCGACGGAAGTGTGTGTGGTCATCAAGGCAGATAACTCTTGTTGACTCTTCCACCTGACAGTAATGGCTACACGTGTGGTGGTAGTCTAACATTTACGACCGACACGCATTTACCGTCTTTAAACTAGATCTAATTACAAAAGCGACCACAATGGACTATATCCATGAAAACATGCAACCCACAGCTGGTACAATGTAAGTGCTATTATGTGTTTGTTGTCTTCTTGATTACGTTTCCAGAGCGACCAGGTACCTCGCCATAAAATCGCATAGTTTTGCTTTATAAAATAATAATATACTAACTTTTTATATTTATAAAATGCTAGTTTTAAAAATATGTATAATTAAATTATTTTAATAGGTATTGTTTTGTAGGAAGTATTCTAGGGATAGCTGAACCATTCAAGATAATGAAATGGCATGAGATTTGATGAAACACGTGTTCATTTTTTTTTTGTTTTTGACTATTTGAGTTTATTGGAAATTTTAATAATTACGTATATATATATATATATATAT
>NC_069004.1:16677630-16685625 GCF_001194135.2 Octopus bimaculoides
AACTTATGAAAAGTTTTTGAGTGATGGTAGGGAGGGGTAAAGAGATCCAAATAATTCACACGCTTGAGTTTTTCCTCATAACTTTCAAGAAAATAGGTATTTCTGATGAAATTTACTACAATTATTTCAAATAGTGTAATTACAATTATATCAGGATTCAATGTGAAAAAAAAAAAAAAAAGGAAAATATTCCAGTTCTTTCCTATTTAGCTTTGTGTAGGAATGCTCGTTTTCAGTTATTTGTACCAACCGTAAGTTGACATGACTGCACCTGTTTATTACTCCAAGTACCTAACCATATGTAGGTGTAGTCTCTTGGAAAATCTACCCCTTGTACACTTGTAAATAATGGATGGACTATCAGCAGGACAATTTTGGGCACTGTCATGCTATTAGCTGTCAGAAGTGAAAGTGCTCACTGCTAGTGAAGTATCTGTCTGTCTGCCTGCATGCCTGTTGCTAGCCTGTCGATTCTTTGGCTACTGACAGCTAATACCATGACTGGCCGGAGCGAGCTATATGTCTGTCTGTCTCTCTCTCTATCTATCTATCTATTACTCGAAAGTTCGCGCGTCATTTCCTGAAATTGCAAATTATTTAAAATATAAAAATATAAATTTCAACAGAGAGAATTTATCAAAATAGAAAACAAATGAAGTTTGAATTTTAAAAATAATAGGATCGACCACTCACGACTAGCTAGCGCGGACGCGAGTACCCTTATACTCTGTGTTGTGTTTTCAAACGCATGGATATAGGTGTCGAATTTGTTCCAATAACTTTCGAGTAATAGATAGATAGATAGAGAGAGACAGACATATAGCTCGCTCCTGCCAGTCATGGTATTAGCTGTCAGTAGCCAAAGAATCGACAGGCCAGCAACAGGCATGCAGGCAGGCAGACAGATACTTCACTAGCAGTGAGCACTTTCACTTCTGACAGCTAATAGCATGATAGTGCCCAATTTTGTATAATGTAGTCTATGTGACATTGGAAAGTGTATAAATGAACAAAAACCTCAGGTGTCCTCATCATAACATGTACGATTTGTGAAAAGAAATAGTGTGAGTTGTGAAGAAGCATCAAGCATGGTGTGGTTTTGTCAGAAAAAAAGGCTCATAAGAAATGAAATGGTTTTTGAGATATGTGGAAAAGTATCGTTGGTAATATGTGAAACAGTTTTGGTAAGAATAGTTGTTTCTTTTTGTATAAAAGCCCATAATTATTAAAGCAGTTGGTGTGATTTATTTTTGAAACACTAATATTGATTCAGTGAAAGTTGCTAAAGAATGCAAATTTGGGCAAAACCAGAACTGTTTGTTCTCGACACATATGTGTTGATATTGGGTTCAGAGCAATCTTACTGTTTATTGGGTCAATTTGGATTACAGATAACCACTTAATGGTGAGAATAGACAGTACTAAGTATTTTTTTTTCAAAAAAGTGTAGTAAAAGAGTCCATTGGAGTGAGAGCACTGAGATGCAAAGAAATATTCCCTTGAAGAAATTCCAGAGGACATACAGACACACTGCTCAAAATTATTGGAAATAAAATGGCATTCATTCGTATTCAGTCTCAGAGTTGTCACAGAACTGCCATTATCTACGTCATTTTCCGTGAGCACATGTCAACTGTAAACACTCCGTTGTACATGTGTGCATGCTTGTTCTGATTGACGTGTCAAAGTGGAAGAGGAAACTAATAGGTGTACGTGTATGCATGTGTGTGTGTGTGTGGAGGAAGCAAATGGGTGTAACGTGTGTGTGTATGTGTGCGAGCGTGTTCAGTTTTATGTATTTGTGTGTGTGTGGAATGTAGATATAACAAAAAACAATGTTGCGTTTTAAACTCGAGAAAAGCCTTGCATATTTGTTCTTACCTGCTTCATTTGTGAATGTAAAATCTGTAAATTTCCAAGAAGAAAACGAGATCAATGTCGAAAAAGCCGTATTAGTTATAATAGTCCATGTGTTTTTTTTAACCATCAAGGAACCGAAATATTGCAACATGCACGGAGAAAAGGAAGAAATGTAAATTAACACTATTGATTAAAGAAAATGCAAAAGAAAGAAATATAAATGACATTGATTTCTATTACTTTTAAAGCTAAATTAAATAAAATTTATGGAACGCATTTTATGAAATTCATAAAAAAACATGTTTTGAAATGGTAAATTAAACAGTATAATACTGTCTAATGCATTTTATGAAACTCATAAAAGCATTCCTTGTGTTGTATTGTTGTCAACAAAATTCTGGTGAGCCAAGATTCTTAGCATCAAGTCACATGACCCAGTGGTTTGTCAAATTAGTTGCAGTTATTGGTCAGTTTCAACTGTCCAGTTGTGGGTTTACAACAATTTGTTCCCAACACAGGAAAAAAACCCATCTGTCTGTGAAGCCACCCTATGCTTATATAAACACCAGTTTTCAGCCTCATTTTCTCTTATTTTCTAAATTATAGGATCAGCTCCAACACACTTGCATCCAACTTTGACCATTAGATTTCAGAATGCATGGACAATATCGGATTGTTGAATCAGTCATTGCTATTAATGATTTGACACAAGAAAATTACATTCTGAGTGACATTCAAGTTATTCAAGTCATAACAAACAACATGACTTTGACAATCCAATTCCTGGCATGTATGGGATTGATCCACAATTCTTCCAAGTGTTGTAATGAGCCTATGTTCCTTACACCGCAAAAAACAGTATCTGAAGGAAGAATGTGGAGATGTTCCATTTGCAACCGGTATCAGAGCTAAAGGCAAGATTCCTTTTTCCCGGGTGCCCATCTGCCATTGATGTGGCTTGTAAATTTGATCTATTACTGGGCCAAAATGGACTGTAAACAGTTTGTTGTGATGAAGCAAGTTGGGGGTTGCATCAGAAGCAATTATTAACCGGTACAATTACTTCCGTGACATTTGTGCCACGTGGTACATCAACAATCATGTCCAACTTGGGGGATGGGATGTTGTGGAAATTGATGAATCCAAGTTTATGCACCAAAAGTACCATCACAGTCGTTACTAGGAAGGCCACTGGGTACTTGGAATGGCAGAACGTAACACTTTAAGATGTGTTTTAGTTCCTATCCCAGACAGAAGTGCCACCACATTATTACCAATAATTAATGAACATGTGCTGCCAAGAACTAAGTTTGTAACGGACTGCTGACAAGCATACAATGCTTTCTCAAATCATTCCAGAGCGAACCACAGTGTGAATTTTGTCGACCCCCTCAATCTATACGGTGGAGGGGATGTGGAGTCACATTAAGAGGAAATATCCTAACATGCATGGCACCTCAAATGCACTATTTTCTACTTATCTATTAGAATTTTGTTGGCGACAATACAACACAATGCTTTTATGAATTTCATAAAATGCATTATTTATTTATTTATTTATGTGTTTCAGCCAAGTGGCTGCGGTCATGCTGGTGCACCACAAGACAGTATTATACTGTTTAATTTATCATTTCAAACATGTTTTTTTATGAATTTCATAAAATACATTGTACAGTTCCATAGATCTTGTTTAATTTAGCTTTAAAATGCAACATTGTTTTTGTTATATCTACATTCCACACACATAAATACATAAAACATAACATGCTTGCACACACACACACACATACACACACACACACGTACACCCTTTAGCTTCCTCCACACACAAATGCATAAAAACAACATGCTCACATGCGCATGCGTGCACACACACACACACACATTAACTTCCTCTTCTGCTTCGACATGTCAAGCAGAACAAGCATGCACACACGTACACAGAAGTGTTTACAGTCGACAAGACAACATGTGCTTTCAAATCCTGTTTTCTGACTGGATAAAAATCTTTCACGGAAATTGAAGATAATGGCAACTCTGAGACTGAATACGAGTGAATGCCAATAAAATTGCTTGTGGATCAATATTAATGTTAATATGCCTGGGGGAAGGAATACTCCATAGGAGTGTTCTGTATACTAAATACAAAGAAATGATTAAATTTGAGAAAGTGGTACAGGTGTGGCTGTGTGGTTAAGAAGATTGCCGTGCAGTTATGTGGTTTTGGGTTCTATCCCACTACACACTTATCTTTGACCAAAGTCTTGTCTGTAAAATTTGGTAAATGGAAATGAATGTGGATGTTTCACTTTTTTGACTTAATTTTTCGCATGTTTTAACATCACCTCTCTGGTCTTTTTGTGTACCTTTTAGCAAGGACCAGTCTGTTACAAGCATAAGGGCCTAGACTGTGGCCTGCAGACAGCAATCTCCCTTTCTACCAGCATCCTGAGTGGCTCAGTAAAGTATCATGTGGATGTGTAATTTATTTTCCCTTTGTTTACATACAAGTAAACTGATTGCAAACTTAAGTGTTTTTTACATTTGACTAAGCACTGAGAAAGCTTAACTCAGTGGAGATATATTCTTGATCTCTTCCATTTTCCCCACTTATGTCTAAACCTTTGAATGAATAAAGCAGAAAGTAATTTTACTTTTTACACTTTTAATGGTTCAGCTTTATGTCCACATAAAATTGCTGTCACTCAACCCACTAGTAATATTAGCTAAATCCACTGACATCAAAATAACATACTTTAATGGTATGCTTAATAATGTACCTAATTGTGGCAAATAAACACTGACTAAAGGCAGTAAGGAGCTAAATGCTTGCACTATGGTTAACTATAACTTCTGGAGAGACTTGATATTTTGGGAAATAAGCTGAATGGTGGATAGATAGCAAATCCAAAAGACTAAACACTGCTTTAACCCATTAGCATTTAAACTGGCCAAAATTTTTTACCAGTTTTATGTTCAAACCAGCCCAAGCTGGCCTTTTACACTTACCCTACACTGTCATTCTAAAAATAAACAATCACATCATTGAATTTTTGCAGCTACGAGATAATGTATGATTAATTCAAAACAATGTGAATAAATAAGGATTTCATTGGACAGAATAATGTGAATGCTAAAGGGTTAAAACATCCTGAATGCAAATGGAATTAGAATACAACATAATTTACCTTAACCCTTTAGCATTCAGATTACACTGTCAAGTGTAATGCTTATGTATTCACATTGTTTTGAATTAATCATGCATTATTTTTTGAGATTTCAATGATGTGATTATTTACTTTGAGAATGACATAGCAGGGTAGGTGTGAGAAGCTGGATCTGGCAAATTTAAATATAAAACAGAGAATATTTGGGCCAGATATAGCCGGTTTAACTGCTAAAGGGTTAATGTATCTAGACCAGTGGTTCTTAACTGGGGTCCATATAACCCCTGGGGGTCCACATAAGATTTTATTGTTAAAATTTATCTGCAATAAATTGGTTATACTTCTACAATACCAAAATATTTAAACATTTTTTAAAAAATATATAATTCCTAATAATATTTAATCATAAAAATATAATGGGAATTTTTAAACATTGAATGGCTATGAGGATCTCCACTCCATGAGTAAAACTAGAATCAAAGGGGATCCATTGGCAAAAAATGGTTGAGGATTACTGATCTGGCTTGTCCAACAATGGAAAAGCCGATATTGAAAAATGATGATGATCTTTGTGTAATTGATATATGAATCTCCACTGAATTTATTTCTGGTTACATTCACTGCATATGTGATACTGATTTTTCCGCTGCTAAATAAACTGGAGAATGTAGAATTTAATATTTTCATTGTTGGTTAGCCTGAAGTTCCATATCTGTGTTAATATATTTCAGTTTAATTCTATCTTATGATGGCCCACATTAAAATGCACCTCTAAATTTCACTGTACTTGACCAGTTGAGTCAAAATGTCTCAATCACAAAAGCATGTTGTCACATATTCCATTGTTTTATAGCTACTGAAATGGTATCATGAAGTGTGCTGCTCAATGTCACCAAACACATGCCCTTTTCTTTCCATTGAAATCACCACCATTATAAAAAAAAAAGAAGAAAAACCTATCAAGTTTCACTGCTGAACTATTTAGAATTATTTTAAATATTTTCACAGTTTGGTTTGAATTTCTTTGAAATTTCTGAAATCAGTTTAAGTCAACTTAAAATCTGTCTCAAGACAAGAGGCCTACTAGGCCAGTGTTTATCTCAGTTTCTGTGATGTTTAAGTGATTGGCTGTACAAGACTCCTTTTTAAACAAGACAGTCTTGTTCAAAGAGCTGTTACTGATACCCATTTTCTGCTGAATAGACTGAAGTGGCATAAGATGAAGTGGTTTGTTCAAGTATACAATGCTCTATTTGGTCTGAGAATCAAACCATGACCTAACAGTTGTGGGGCCAACACCTAAACTGCTATGCTGCACACTAGTTCCTGAGTCAAATTTGGGTTTATCTCATGTAGGATTGATGAGCTCTTTCTTTTTTTGTTTCAGTCTTTGCTGCCAGTGTGGTATAGCAATTGAAGCGAACCCTTCCAACATGTGCGTCAACTGTGTTAGAACCGAAGTTGACATCACTGAAGGTATACCAAAACAGTGCGTTATATACTTCTGTAGAAAATGTGAAAGGTAATTTCATTGATTCATTTTTGTTTTATGTTTGTGTCAGGTGTAGTGTTATAATTTAGTGGTTAGTGACTTTTACAACATGCTTGAATGTAGTACTATTATAAACTAGTTTAATATGGTTTTAGCTGTACTGTAATCTAATTTACTATGCCAGTGTACTTACTGTAAACTAGTCTAAATGGTATTATATTGTATTACAATCCAGTTTAATATGGTACTGTACTGTAAACTAGTTAAATTGGTACTGTACACTGTACCTTAGCCATGTTTAATATAGTACAATACTGTATTATAACCTAGTTTAATATACTGACACTAATGTGTCCCACTTTAATATGGTTTTATTGAATGCTTTGTTTTTTTATTTTAGATGTATTATTTAACTTACAACAATGTTGCACTACTCTGTAGCATGGTGTAACACTATGTAAGGCAGAATATAAAGATCTTTAAGTTTCTGTTTTAGGCACAAAGCCAACAAATTTGAAGGGAAAGGGTTAGTTCATACCCTTATTCTCAGTACTTGACTGGTACTTGAGAGAAAAGGGGTTGGTGGTATTGCTTCCCACCAAACTTCAAAATTGAGGGCCTTGTTGCTTAATACAGACATTTTAGTTTCTCTAGCTCACAGGCCACAGCAGTTGGTGAGCTGCCATTTTGTACTTTTAATACAACAAAAGCATATGACCACTTGCATCCTTCCCTTTCACTTGTTATTTTAGTCAGTCAAAAATTTTGATCATTCAAAAACTAGTGTGTTAGGCCATATTTATGGCTGTTTGAGATTGATACCTTATTTATTTCTGTATAATACACGTGCATAATGCATAGCCCTTAATATGGGCAATGAAATCCCAGAAAAGTAGAATACAGTCGTCATCATCATCATCATCATTGTTTTATGTCCACTTTCCATGCTGGTATGGGCTGGATGGTTTGACTGAGGACTGGCAAGCTGGGAGGCTGCACCAGGCTCCAATCTGATCTGGCAAGGTTTCTACAGCTGGATGCCCTACTAACACCAACCTCTCCAAGAATCTAGTGGGTACTTTTTATGTGCCACTGGCATCGACCAGGCTTGAATGGTGCTTTTTATGTGCCACCGGCACAGGTGCCAGTCAGGCAGTACTGGCATTGGCCATGACAACGATTTCACTTGACTCAACAGGTCTTCTCAAGCATAGCATATTGCCCAACAAGTGAAGGAAACTCTTAAATGGGCTGGGTTATGTGACACTAGCATAGGCCCCAGCTACACTCTTACTCGGCTTGCTAGGTCTTCTCAAGCACAACATATCTCCAAAAGTTTTGGTCATCTGTGAGACCCAATGTTTAAAGGTCATGCTTCACAGCCTCATCCCAGGTCTTCCTGAGTCTACCTCTTCCACAGGTGCCCCCCCCCCACTGATAGTGTGTGACACTTCTTCACACAGCTGTCCTCATCCA
>NC_069004.1:16685635-16687669 GCF_001194135.2 Octopus bimaculoides
CCCCACTGTTAGTGTGTGACACTTCTTCACACAGCTGTCCTCATCCATACATAGCACAAGACCCTATCAGCACAGTTATCTCTCTTGCACACCACATCTGCTGCTTCTTATGTTCAACTTTTCTCTCAGGGCGCTTACACTGTCGTGTATGTACACTGGCATTACACATCCAGCAGAGCAGACTAGCTTCATTTCTTTCTAACCTACATATGTCCTCAGCAGTCTTAGCCCATGTTTCACTGTCGTGTAGCATGGCTGTTCGCACACATTCCTCATACTTTTCACTCTGAATGAGAGGCCCGTTGTTACCAGCAGAAGTAGGAGCTCTCTGAACGTTTCCCAGACAATTCTTATTCTAGCAGCTATGCTTTCAGAGTATCCACCCCTGCTACTGACTTGGAAGCTATCAACTACTTTTAGTTTTCTCCCCTGGCATGTGATGGAAGTTGTTTTCTGCACATTTTCAGTGCTTATTGCCTCTGTACACACAAAAACTATTTTCCTAGTTAGCCTTCCTTTGATATTGCTGCACCCCTTATGTGTCTATAGCTTACACCAGGTACATCTTATGGAGTTTCTACCTACGCCTTTCCTACAGATCGAGGAGGACCATCTGCCTGAAGGGATTTGTGGTTTGTCTGCCTTCCTACTTACTAAAACTTTGGTTTTTGCTAGATTGACTCTAAGGCCTTTCAATTCTAGACCTTGCTTCCACATCTGAAACTTCTCCTTTAGTCTGATAGTGACTCAGCTATTAGAGCAAGGTCATCAGCATAGAGGAGCTCCCAGGGGCATCCTATTTTGAATTCTTCTGTTATTACTTGGAGAACTATGATGAATAAGAAGGAACTGAAAAATGATCCTTGGTGGACTCCTACTTCTATCCAAAATTCTTCACTATACTTGTTGCCAACCATCACCTTAGTGACAGCATTCCTGTACATGGCTTGTACAGCTCTCACTAACCTCTCATCTTTCCCTAGTTTCTGCATTGACCGCCAGATAAGAGATCGGGGGATCCTGTCAAAGGCTTTCTCCATGTCAATGAAAGCCAAGTGCAGAGGTTTATCTTTGGTTAGGAATTTCTCCTGCAGCTGTCTTACCAGAAATATAACATCAGTGGTGCTTCCCCCTGGCACAAACCCGAACTGCATCTCGTCTAAACTAACTCTCTCCCTAATTAGTTGGGCTATGACCTACTCCGTGACTTTCATCAACTGATCCAACAACTTGATACCTCTGTAATTATTCCCATCTAATGTGTCACCTTTACTTTTGTAGCAGTTGACTATGGTGCTGCTCCACCAGTCATTGGGTATGACTCCTTTTTGTATCACCTGATTGACTATACAGGTGACTAGATTATAGCCTACACCGCCAGATATTTTAAGCATCTCTGCATTGATTCCTGATGGGCCAGGGGCTTTCCTTGTCTTCATATCCCACGGGCATATGGCGTAGTGGTTAAGAGCGCGGGCTACTAACCCCAAGATTCCGAGTTCGATTCACGGCAGCGACCTGATTAATAATAGTAATAATAATAATAATAATATAATAATAGTAACATCGTTAGGAACGAGAACCCAGGTTCAAAATTTCCCCAAGACACCTGATGAAGGCTGGAGAGTATATCAGCCGAAACGTGTTAACAAACAAGATGAGGACAAATATCCGTCAAATGTAAATAATGTAAATAATTCCTCATCTCTTAAATATAGAACAGATAGAATCAGGTACTTGAAAAGATATGCATTAGGTAGGTTTGGATAAACCTGTGGTTCCAGCCTTGGGCTAAGTATCAAATAGGATATTCCGGTTGTGTACACAAAGATAACCAACCCTATGAGTATTTAGCACCTAGGGGCTGGTCCAGAGCATGCGTTATGTTGAATTGTACGTTTGTTTGTATACTCTAGGGTGTCCAATAAGTTGTAAATCCCCTTGGTGTATTATAATCAAATAAATAATAACAGGCTATAACGGATAATTATCTATCGTATGTTATTAATCATTTGATTATATATATATATATAT